>NC_086384.1:37226882-37531327 GCF_036588685.1 Mytilus trossulus | reverse complement strand
CTAATTAATAGCCAGGATATGTCTGAGGGGTCATTTTAGGGTCACAACACGCTACCTTAAATAGTCAAACTACAATCTGAATTATGAGGGGGTTTTGGGGTTACCAGAGTAAAATTTACATTTAAGCAGATAAATATATATACACATTCAAACCCATAGAATATCAAATTAAAAACATGTATAAGAGACAGCGGCAGATCCAGGGGGAGGGTTCCGGGGGTTGGAATCCCCCCTTTTTTTGGACTATCAATTCATTTGAATGGGGACATATAGTTGGAAGCCTCCCTTTGTCCTGTGTGTGGAACCCTCCCCTCCCCCTTTTCCCTTTTTAAAATGGCTGGATCTGCCCCTGAGAGATGTAAAACCTTTTAAAGGGGCCTCATGCTTAAAATCCCTTGTGGATATTTTGAAAAGTCAGCAGCATAACTTCCTAATTCTAAATGGTTTTTCCTAGTTAGCAAACCTTCAAGTCCTAGTATTGGTTCTTCTGGCGAGTGACAAAAGTCGTACTGGAGGTCATCTAGAAAAGACCTGTTCACTTCGGTCAACTGACCCTTCTCAGATTTATGTTCTAATGATCTAATTGTTCGATGGCCACTAGAGTGAAACACCTGCAATTCCTCCAAATGTCCAATCCAAATAATGATGACTACAAAAAAAAAATATAATAAAAGCATAGACTTGTACAATTCATCAAAAGTGCTTGTAAAGTTTTTACACTTCTGCATGTTCTGATATAGATATGACTTCACAACCATGACAACCTGATGATAAAAGGCTTGATGTGATCATATGGTTAAGACAAATTTTGGAAGTAAACCCTGTAAGTAAAATACTTTCTCCTAATTTGCTGTCAACTTATTTCAAACAAGAATGTGTCCAAAGTACACAGATGCCCCACACACATTATCATTTTCCATGTTCATGATCAATGAACCTTGAAATTGGGTAAAAAATCTAATTTGGCCTTAAAAGTAAAAAGATCAACCAATAAGGAACATGTGTACTAAGTTTCAAGTTGATTGGACTTCAGCTTCATCAAAAACTATCTTGACCAAAAACTTTAACCTGAAGTGGGACAAACGGACAGACAGACGAAAGAACGAATGGACGAACAGACAGAAGGATGTACAGACCAGAAAACATAATGCCCCTCTACTATCGTAGGTGGGGCATAAAAAAAAACATACCACATATAAGTTGCATAAGAAAAATAAAATATTTTGTAAAAACATGCTAAATTTGGTATAGTATTTTTTTAATCTTTAAATTATTAATTTAATGATTACATTTTCTCTACTACATTACTGATCAATTACATTTTCAAGCTTTTCAGGGATTATTTCTATTCAAAGAGGGTACATGTAGAAATGGGGCACCCGTCTGTTATTTGGGCATGACAACAAAATATTTGTTTAAATAACATTAACAACAATTATTCTACTCCATTTGACACTGACGATAGCTACAAATTTACATTTGACAAAAGATGATAAAGGGGCAAAGGAGGGATGGGCAGTCATGCCTCAGTGATTTCCTTTTATTAATTAACAATTTTTTCCATCAAAAAGGCAAAACCTCCCCCACTAGTCCAAATAATTATGACATTTTGTGGGTTTTTTTTCTGTGACACCTGTTGTAGCCTTGAAGACATGGTAAACTGGCGCGGATCCAGAGTGGGAGGGGGGGTCCTGGGGGTTGGAACCCCCCCTTTTTTTTTGACGATCAATGCATTAGAATGGGGACATGTAATTGAAACCCCCCTTTGTCCTGGGTTAGGAACCCCCCTTTTTGAAATGGCTGGATCCGCCCCTTGTAAGACATCATAATTATTTGGACAAACACACCTAGAGCTCCCCCTCCCCCTCTTTTCCAATTTTGCCAATTTAATCAATTTATACTAATACTTACAACAACAAAACAAAATTGCTGAAGCACCGAAGAATAAGGCTAACAATATATAATTTCCCTTTCTTTTCTTCAAAAGCGGATATTGACAATTTTCGGTATACAAAACAAGTTCCTTAGCTTGGTAATTTCTTTCCACTTCGATTTTGAGATCCATCGGCATCGAGTTTTGCAGCCGTCCTATTAATCTCATTTTCATATCGCCTGAGATCAGTTTTTACGAAAATTGTTATCTTTTCACCTGTCATTTTGTTAAATTACATGGTGTTTCACTCTACGTGACAGAAGATGAGAAGAGCATGTCGTTTGTTTTGCTTGTACAACTTTTTGACCTTCGAACTACACGTGGGAAGTTTTAATTTGTGGAAACAAGTCCGGGATGTAACAGATTTCTTTTCCGGATGATCAATAGAGCACATATTTCACATTAAATTATTTCAACTAAACTTAAAAGCTATTCATCGAATCAAAATCTTTTAAATTTTAACATAATAAGTGAATGCTAACGTTAAGTCGATATAAAAAAGGTTCTTAACTTCTGTATTTATGTTTAATCTTTAAGGGGGCACTACATTAGCTGTCAAATTTATGTTCATCGCCGGATGATATGACTCGAATTCTTAAATGATTTGTAACATTATCGACCGGTACTTCCAAATAACAGTAAGTCTGAAATTAACAGTTTACAAAGCATGTACTCCGTACTATATCAGAATTTCGTGTGTATTTCAGCCTTATTAACTATCGAGATGATCTCTGAATACTGCCGACTGCCATATAAGGCTATGAGAACATAAATGAGAATAGATTGCGATCTCGTGCAATTGGATTTTTAAAGGTCTGTTTGATTTCATGTTATACCGGGTTAAAAAAATAAGTTGGTTAACTTTCTACCTGTTTAAGGATGATTTTTTTTTTATCGAATCAGTCAACGAAATGGTTCACCTTGTTTCACTTTCAATGTTGACATCATTCTTTTCTTTTGCAGCCGATTTCATTCAGTGTGTAGATAAAGGTAATTTCATTGTTTGTCTTGCTTGTTATCTGAGCCGTGACGTCATTATTAGGTCAGGTATACTACCCCACTTTCGGAGTAGCCTAGTCCAACAGACATATAGATTGATTATCTGTCGGACTAGTTTATTCTTAAAAGAGGATAGTTTACCTAACATAATAATGACCTCACGGTTCAGCTAGAAAGCAATCAGTAGCGGATTCAGAGGGGGGCGTAGAGGGCGTACGCCCCCCTTTGCTCAGACTTTTTTTGTTGTTGGTAAAAATGATTAATCAGACTAGACTACGTGAACTTTGCCATTTTCCGAGTATTTAATTTTTATACGATAATTCTTTATTTATAAAGATATTTTTCGCTGGTATTTTACTGACTGTCAAAGTCGTGTGATTTGCTACGGTGGAGTTGACCAGTGCGTTGAAAAAAACGGCACTCGGTCATTTTGAAGTTCAAATTACATTAATACACATTGCTTAGGCTGAGAATGTCATGACAATCAGGAAACCTTCAAAGCGACACAGGATTGAGAAAGAAAGTATTGACTTCTATGTCACTATTCCACCAAACAGAAAGTAATAGTAAATACTCTATAGACTATTACACTCTCATAAAAAAAAAGTTCCACAATATTACTTACTTACGAAAACATGTTTAACCCTAAATGCCCCAGCCTATTTTATAAATAACAAAGTTGAATATAATGATCCTTAGTCAGTATAAGCTCCAGAAAGATATCAAGTCTCATGTAAGAACCATTTGATTTGAGGCGGTCTGAGATATTTGAGAGAAAAAAAATTGACTCTGATTCTTGCCTTAAACAAAAATTCTGGCCGTATCTGGATTGAAAACAATAGTCTTGTCCACGTTTTTGCTATTAAAATAAAACGAAAATTTCCAACAAAATTATTTAATATGAAATGAACATAATGAATAAAAACGGGCGTATTTTTTTGTGACCGGGGTTTGCATGTCTGACTACACATATTGAGTACTTTTTTCAAGACAAGACTGTAACCTGCCTGCTGGGTGTCGACCGTCATTCACAACTTCGTTGTCATTTCAGACACTTTCGTAGTCTTTGAAGGATTTGGAACCCCTCAATTCGGTTCCCTAAGTTATGTTGGGTGAAACATATCAATCAAATATTTTGATAAAAACTGCTTGTTTGTCTTTTTTAACTCGTGTAAGTCGTATTGTAAATTTCATCGAATTTCCATGTCTATTTTTTACTGACAAGTATACATCAAATATATCAGTACATAGCTTTTGATCAATACTATCATTTTATGATAGACAATGAATAGGGAGAATGTGTAAAGCAAAATTATATCCTGGTAAAATTTGATCCGGAGGAAAAATGTCACAGTAGTTGTTGTTATTTTTTTATCCGGAGGAAAATATTTCCCTGGGATAATTTTTCCTTTGCCGTAAAATTCTATCTGAGTAGTTAACTTATTGAATAGTTATTAGAAAAAACTTATCCTTTAAAAATACTATGAAATAATAATATTGTATTTGAATTAAAGCGAAATAGTTAAAAAAAAAAAAAAATGTATTATGATGGGAAATAATTTCACAAATTAGCATTGAAAAAATTTCCTGAAGTATTCAAGTCAATATCATCCTTTTAAAAAGAAAATTATCATGAAACATAGGGAAGAAAACCAGAAGAAATTTCTAAGATCGTTATTGTGAAAATAATATCATGATTAAATAAGGTTAGTGAAATACATGTAAAAGTGAGTTGTTTTCAGAAATATATTATATTTTGAAATATCTTTAAAATATAAATTCCTCATACTTACCTCCCTTTGAAAAATTATGCAAATTTGTTCTACCTTTGTGAAACATTTTATAGTTATATTCAGGTATATATTGATTGTGAGTAACTTACATAATAGTTAATGGGACTCTATTTCACACGAATCTGTGAAATATAGTACGGCAAATATATACCGGTACATACTATCCGCAGAACACAGATAGATTTTCACTCCTCTGGATAAAATCAACCTGTGACATACCATGCCTTGAAAGAACTTACCGGGACAAATTATCCTCAGGATAAAATATCACAGAGGAAGAAATAAACCGTTACAACAAGACAATTTATTTCAACTTAGGCATACGTATGGTGCTAGAAGAGGATAACAGTTATATGCCGAGCGTCTTTTCTGTAAAGTATAAAAATTAGACCCAAATGTCTTGATGTTTGCTTCTTTTACTTCAATAAAACAGCACAAAACCAAGACATGAGCGCAATACCTTGCAGGACATTTTTTCTCTCTCCAAATTACCAACACAATATCGAAACATGTAATTGTCTGCTATATAGTCGGGTTGTTGGAACTTGACTCTTTGACACATTCCCCATTTCCATTCTCAATTTAAATATCTTTTTGAGAAATTTGACCAGATTTACTTTACTGAAAATTCGTTTTCTTTAATTAATTACGTATTACATGTAAGGTATTGGTAAAGAGATATGAGTCCTTTAAATTGTTGTTGTCAGAATGTCGTTCGGGTCCGACATGTGTAATCAGCACAGAATCATAACCATCGCAATGAAGGTCCAATGCCACCTTTTTCTGTTCTATTATTAATAATCGTTTACAACGCTTCGATTTTAGTGATGTTATGTAACCATCTAACAATCAATCAAGCCATTCAACTTTCCTATATAATCATTCAATAAATAGTTAATGGAATCTATAAAAATCAATTTGTTAATCAATAGCCTTTATATGATAGTTAGCACTTCTTTGTCAAATTATGGATGTAAACAAATATAATACTTGCATGGTCAAAAACATATCTTTTTTACACAAAATTTGGCGAATAATTACTGTTATATAATTGGCAATCATACTAGTGCTACATCTCATTATTTCAAATTACGAAATAATTGTTATACCTGCCTAAAATGAGTTTATTTGTTTTTTTCTCGTTTTGAACTGTTTGTCATTTCGAGGCCTTTTATAGCTGTCAATGGGGTATATACAGGCTTTGCTCATTGTTGAAGGTCTTATATATAACGGTGACCTTTAATTGTTCCAGTAATTTCTGTATCATTTTGGTCTCTTGTGAAGGGTTGTCTCATTGGCAATCACATAACATCTTCTTTTTTAATATTTAGTCAACTTGAACTATAAGGAGCGTTTACCAGACAGGCCAATAGTAAAAAGGACTTCTTAACCACAATATTCTTTATATAGATAAGTCTATTCTTTTCACAGATCGTGTACAATTCCAGTCCATGCTCTCTTTTAATTACAGCAACGCGTATAACGTATAGTATAGTTTTGTTTAGATTTTAAAGGATAAAATATGAGGGTCTGTATTTGTTTAAAGGAATAAAATATAATTGGCCAAAAAGTAGGGATATGAGAAAAACAGGATGGGAAAAATGTGAAGAAAAGAGAATACTGGAGTGCTGTGGGATCACCTGAAGGATTAAAGAAAAGGGACAGCCAACTTAAAGAATATATCATCATACACAACTGACCCCCTCTAGACAGATAGCCGTGTCAAACTATATCGAGACCGGAAAGGTCTTTGTGCAAATCTCCTGATGTTGGCAATGAATTTCGCTAAATCGTGTCATGTAATATTTTCAACATAGAAAGAGAAAAATATGTATCACATTATAAATTGTAATCATATATTTTCATCTGAAAATATTGTCGAACTAGAAACATTACGTATATTTATATGACACAAACCAGTGACTGGAACTGATTCTGTCCTCCTGGTTAGACAAACTGTATTACTTTTAAATTATTCTTTATTTTCACATATGCGAAACACGTGACAATATCAACTGTTATTTTCGCTGTAGCTATGTAGTAGTTTTTGAGAATAAAATCAAGAAAATCAATCAGGTTCTGACATTGAACCTTGTGAATAAAACAAAAACTATTTACTGTCCAGAACCATACAGTTTGATTAAAATTGTAGATATTACCACTTTATTTCCATAATAAAGCAAATACAGCTTATTGGAGTTACTCATATTAAATAATGCATTTTGTTATTGAATACCTATTAACAGAAGGCTGACGTTTTTAAGCTTTTTAAATTAAAAAGTCATTAAATTTAAATTTTAATCTGGAATGTTTTACTATGTATTTGAATTTATCAATCATTATACATATATAAAATCTATTTTTTCGCTGCTCCAGTTCTAGAACCCTTTCAACTCGGCTTATTTCTATTAATATAGCTACTATTATAATATAATATCGTTTTTTCTCTTGAAATTTTTGTTTGATGAGGTCATTCTGAATAGAGCTTGAAATTTAATTGTGTATTTACATCTCATGTGTATTGATCTGTTTAATTATCTATCGATTTCAGATTTTAAATATCCCGGTAAAATGATAATATTGATTTTATGCTAATGAGCGTGCCGTCAATTTTACTAATACGCATGCGTCCAACTGAACATTCGCAGACTACGGGGTTTCTTATTACAGATTCAAGGTGGACCGCACCCCTACAATTGGAGGAAATAGCCAAAATACACTAATGCCGGGTGAAATATTGTGATATAATTATTCTGTATGTTATTTTAAAAGGATTTTCACCCTTTTTAACTTTTTATGTAAGTATAAAACGTGTCAAATATTGTGTTATTGTACATTTCATTCAAACCACGGATTGCATCGGTAATGACCCAAATTTTGCCCATTTTGACAGATAAACAAAAGATTTACCCCTCGCCGCCAGCGATTATTTACATCACAGT
Source organism: Mytilus trossulus (assembly GCF_036588685.1). Taxonomy (NCBI): domain Eukaryota; kingdom Metazoa; phylum Mollusca; class Bivalvia; order Mytilida; family Mytilidae; genus Mytilus; species Mytilus trossulus. Next base: position 37,523,660 of record NC_086384.1, on the reverse strand, counting down.
ATTCTTTATCTAGCGAGAATATATTTTGTTGTATATTTACTGATTGTTAAAAAAGAATTTGCCAAAAATGGATGGATGTCTGATGCTGAATGTAACAAATGATGATGGGTTGTTTCCCCGTCTCGCGAGCACCTGTTATTTTTGTACAAAAGAATTACATTGTGAACATTAAAATACACTTTGTCGCAACATACTACTTCAAAGTTTATTTTGCATTTGTAGGGAGGCTTTGTTCGTAGACAATATAACATGGCAATTTATGGTATTGCTCTACTACAAAATTTATAGATTTTTCGGCCATTTTGTAATATGGCGTTTTGCATAAAATAAACATATTAAATGATCATTGTTTGGAGGTTGATGTTTTCCCAATAACTAACAGATTTATCACCAAATTAAAGTCCGTGAGCCATGTAAATGTTTGCAGAGTGTTGTAAGTAGGACTGTCACACAATAGTCGTACATTTCATGTTTCTACATACATAAAATATATGTATATCAAAAGTAAATACACATTTCATCATATAGACACATTTCTTCCTTGTTGAACAAATGTTATCAGGAAAGTTTATCTCTAAACGATGATAAGCTTATATTAGTGAATTTACAGGATAATTTGGAATGTTCGTCAAATTGTTATTAGGATGTTCAAATAATGTACCCTAATTGTAAATGACCGTGTTTGTCAATACATGAACATTGTATTGTGCAGTACCTTATTTCATCACATAGTAAATTGTCATATTCCCAATTGTAAAGTAAACAGATATATTCTTGTTATTGTGTTAGTCTTCAGAAGAGACAGCCACAGAAAGGTTAGCAATGTTTAAAGCAAAAATTGATGTATTCTATAATTCTAATTAACAATGAAAAAAATACAATTATCAAGCTAATTAACATATTTGTTTAATGATGGACCTACACAGACATGACACCAATGGATCTAGCAATTTTGAAAAGGGATGTTCCCAACCTAGGATTAAAGGTGGGGGTGCCAACCATTTGTCCCCGTTCAAATGCATTTATTGATCGTCCAAGAAAAGGGGGGTTCAACCTCAGAACGTACCCCCTCTTATTCCTCCACTGCATACATGTACATGAAATCACCAATTGAGTATCCCTAATGTCATTGTAAATCTTAAAAGGCAGTCTATTTTGTGTATTGAACAGTTCCAGCTGAACAGTTCTATCTTTTGACACTTTAGTATGCTAAAGACCCAAACAGTTGACAATTTCATGGCCATATATTTTCCCCAAAAGATACATTTATATGATTTAGGTTGTAATTTCTTTTCTGTTGGCACTTAAACTTTGCCATTTGACTACAGACTTTACGTTTTAAATTTCTTGTGAGTTCAGTATTTTTGTGAATATATACTCCTTTTGGAACATTGTTAATTTTAATTGTAATGGCAAAACAAAATAATTCTTATTAGTCTCAAGACTCAATTTACAAATGTATATCTAACATGTCTAATTTGACTGTTTAGATAAAATCGAAAGCTGCATTTGTACTATGATGAGAAAACAAATGGTTGCAATCTTGCTCTCTAAAGTTTGAAATAAGTATATTCCTGTTTCAAATGAAATAAAGTTTGGCTAATTCAGGTTTGTTTCTGTTTACATTTATCAATTTACCAATCAAGGTGTTTTATCTCATTTGCTGTCTGAGCTTTTATTCTACAAATCAAAGTATGAAATATTTTTACAAGGCATTTACATTGTACCTCACAGTTACTGAAACTACTAGTATTAAAATCAATGAAGTGGAATATAATTACTGAAGTACAACATGGTATTTTCATATAGTTATAGGAACAAATGGTGTTATTTATATACATGTATATGTACTACAAATGTATCTCTTTACTCGTTACCAGTTCCATAGATGTTTAAAAAAATTCTTTGATACTTTTATTTTCAACAGATGCTTCCTGCAGTGGAAAGGTGGATATCTTTGAATAATATGTTGCTAGGTGCTTGTAATTTCATGATACGACACCAAGCTTTTGAATTGACCCTCTGTTTGAAAGAACTTTTGACTCATACACTGTACATGTACATGTATTGTTGGTCCTTAAATGTTTTTAATGTGATTTTGAATGCATACATGTACATGTATATATGGTTTCACAGTTATTTTAGATTTACATGTATGTATATATTTTTTAACACATTTTTTTTGTGAAAAATATATGTGCAATCTTATATCTGGCGCTTGTACTTGGTCTTTGAAATAACAGGTGTTTTGACATTTTGTTGTATAGGTCAGTAAATGTTAGACTAAATTTGACTGTTATTGATTTGTTTGAGTCTTATTGTTTTGCTATGAGTCTTATTGTATTGTGGCTACTGGCTAGACATATATGAGTCTTATTGTATTGTGGCTTAAGACATCTATATGAGTCTTATGTATTGTGGCTAGACATACAAAATGTATATATGGTGAAAAAGAAAGGCAAACTTATGTTCTGTTATACAGAATTTAGAATTGAAATGTGGAATGTGTCGAAGAAACATCAATCTGATCAAGATCAGAAAATAGCCCAAGACCACAAATGGGTCTTGAAGACAGTGAGAAAATCCTGCATCTGGAGGAAGGATTCCACTGGCCCCTGAAAAAATGTGCTCTAGCTTATTTAAATTTGATGTCACAGTAAACTATACCATAAATGAACTAAAATTTCAAAAAAAATTCTTATTGTGTCTTAAATATATATTTGTGTCTGATCTATAAGGCCAAAAAAAAATATATGTCTGTTTCCTGCTGCTAAGGCAAATAAATCTGGGTCGGAAGGTCAGGATTTTTTTATTTTTTTATTTTTTTAATTTTTGCACTCCCTGTCAGATTTGCAGTCGGTTAATTGTCATGTTTGGTTAGGGTCTTGTACCCCAAAATGATTTAATCTCTTTAAAGAAGCTTGAATTGAATAATCCTCGCAGTGCTGACATATTTTAAATCTTAGTTGTGGCACCTATTTTGATTGTTTGGACATAGTAAGACACGGATCTGGATCGGACCGGAAATGATTTTTTCCCGGAATTGAATAAAAAGATCTAGGGTCGGGGATTGAGTCAGGGTCGGTCGGAAACAGGAAACAGACATATATTTTTTTTTGGCTTAAGTTTACTGTGGATTCATTATCTAATTATTATTCATTTGATAACCGTTTTCCTGTGTTATACGAATTGCAATTTTTCCATATGCTTCATATGCAAAGATTGGTAAAACAAAGAAATCAAATATCCACTAAATTGTAAGTTTTCCTCAATCCATGAAAATAAATGAACCCACAGTACAAGTTATCCTTGAGGTTTGAAACATCACAAAAGCACAAAATTTATTCTTGCCTTTGTAAAATTTCAACTGAACTGAAACACCTAAAAACTGACTTAATTTCTTCATTCAACATGTTTCTCTGTTTAATTTTAATACAAGTATTTTCTTTTTCAGAGAGTTTTTTTTAATAAATAATTCACCATGAGTAGTGAATTAGAACAACTACGACAAGAAGCCGAACAGCTCAAGAATCAAATTCGAGTAAGTATCTCTTATTCATCTGGAAATCTTTTGTGTTAACCAGTAAAACATACAAGTGTCTTCATTGTTAAAATACCCTGAATGATTTTAGTCCCTACCCACAAATTAACACCAAAGGGGCCTGTTCTAAGGTTTACCTCGGTCTGTCCATCCATCAGTTTTCAACACTATTTTTCTTAATATGGTTGAAGATATTGAATTGCTAATAGATGTACAAATGTTTAAACACATGTAGTTTTAACATGACAACTTAAGATCAAGTTTGCTTTTTTTTCTCTGTCTGATGATTTTATGCAGAGTTATGGTCCTTGGACATGTTGGACTAGGAAGAATCACCCAATTAAAGTTTTCCTCCCTTTTATCCGTCATGCTTGAAAAAAATGATTTAGTAGTGGACATTAGTTTTATCCTGACAATTGCAGATCAAGTTCAAATTGTGTATGGGTCGTAATGATTTTGTGTAGAGTTGCAATGTTTGGTCCTTGGATTTTGAACTTCTATTCATCCATTCCACAAATGTTGGCTAGCGCTGATTTTCTGGCACTACATGTACCCAAAGATAATTATTTTGGTGAAGGTTGAGTAACATTCTGTGCTTGGTATTTACACCAGTTGTACAATTTCTCTCATTAACATGTATTTACATTCTTTCTATTTTTATCAGTTTATCTTACTGATTACATCATAAACAAACTTATTATTTTGTTGTCAATCTTGGCACTTTCATTGCCCTTTATAAGGCTTATTTTTGGAAGGTAGGAAAAGAATAAATGGTCACATCTTCCACATCTTTACACTTCCCACTGAGTATTTCATTAGTACCTTTTAACAAAAATTGAAATGAAATTTAAATGCCATTTTACAAATTTTCCAATAATATTAGAGAAATCTTATGTGACTGTCTGTCACTGTCTACAGTAAAAGTTGTGTATGGTAAAGTGGAAAGAGATTTATATAAGTTGCAAAACTTGTTTCCCAATCCACTATAAATAAATATGTTTAAACTAAATACATGTGACTGTCTACAGTACATGTACATGTATGTCTCTCCTAATATTCAGCAACACATGTTTAGAAGGAATTTTGGAGTCTTAGGGATGGTTCCATGTCGGGTGTAAGCACTAGTACTGCATAGAATATTATGTGTTCATACATCTCCAATTTTCTTCCGCGAACATTTATCAATTTAATTGTAAAACTAACACCAGAGTTATGTAATGAAAATATTATATAAATTTTCAAATTTTTAAGCTGATCATAAAAAAACATGTTTCTCTCGAACTGTATCCAATAAAATAAAGTGTTGACAAAATATTGTATAAACCTGATAAACAAATTCTGTATCTAACACTGAATTTCCTCAAAATATTTTATGAATTGGTTTTCACAGAATCAAACAAAACATCTCAATGTATATGCTTGGATAATTATACTTATGTATTGTATACTATTTATACCTATATTTACATTTAAAAATTCCATTAAAAGTTGTTATCTGATGAAAGCTTATAAGTGCATGTGTTCGTAAATACATGTGTAGTCATACATAAAATTGAGAAAGGAAATGGGGAATGTGTCAAATTGACAACAATTCGACCATAGAGCAGACAACAGCAGAAGGCCACCATTTTAACTGTGTTGAATTTGTACATTTCTACAGTTTCAGTTATCTGTAATTGTATGACATGAGTGTTGAATGAAGCTCAATTTCCTATTACTTAAGTGTTGATCAAGACCAGTCCCTTGAGATTTTAGGAATGACTGACAAGATGAAAGGCAGGATTTTTTGAGGGATTGGGACTTTCATGGAGTCATTTGGGAATTTCAAATTTTAACTCTTGTTGCCCTGTTGTTATATATGTAATCTTATGTCAGTCTCAAGGAATTCACTTGGAAAGAACTACTCAAACTCTGATCCTTTACAAAAGTACACAGATTTCACTTATTTCATCTCTTTCAAGTTTTATCAGGGTACAGTGTAACTGTCAAGTCAACATTTGGTAAAATTAAAAATAATTGCTTTATTAAAAGTACATTGTAGATGTTCTATTCAGTCATGTCAGTCAGTGTATTATTGCATGAATGAAACATAAATATACATGTACTAGAAGTACAAACTAAAGTTGCTGTTGTTTTTCCATTCAAAAGATGCACTGTCAATTAACAAAGCTATCCATGCACAAGTTCATAGGAGTTCACAGAACCCACGATATATAGAAAGTGGGATGTGGGAGGTGAAGTAATCATTGTTTTCATGACAATCTCAATTATGTCCCTTATTTCCCAATAATTACCTTAATTGCCAATATTGTTAGAAAGTGTAAATTTTTAAATACAGAATTGATATAAAATGTCCAGCTGGCTCAAAATTTTCATTCCATGCTTTGCTTAAAGTACACATTCATAATGTATGCAATTTACTGTAGTCAGTAGAAACTTTAAAGGCTACATTGTACTTTGTCTTTACATTGTATGAATTTAGAAATAAGGAGATGTTGTATGATTGCTATTAAATGAGACAACTATTCACCAAAGTTAAAATGAAGTTGATGTACAGTGTAAGCAATTACATGAATGATAGGCAGTTCAAGTCATATTACTATAATTTAAAATCAGTTGGAACTAATAACAGTGGTGTGTCCAGAAGAGGGGGTCCACTGACTGCCCAAGAGGGGACCCACTCTTGCTTCAGTGAGTCCCTATATATATATATATATACAACTCGTCTAAACATCAACCCAACAATGTTAGATCTGTAAATTTGCTTTCGCAAATTTTTGGTTCTTCCTTCGCCGGGATTCGAACCCATGCTACTGTGATATCGTGACACCCAATCGCCTGCACTGCAGCCGTCCCGCTAGACCACACGACCACCTGGGCTCTCAAAAAAGAGCTTTCGGTGGCCATATGTTACCTTTCCACGTCAGTTTTAATCTAGCGGCGTACTACAGTACATGATATATAAGGCATGAAGATGTTATTGTTACAGATCAGCTAAATTATCTATAGTAAAGGATCCTACAAATTAATGTAAGATACAGTCACAGAAAATAATTATATTCATAAGTACGTCTGAGTCAGTGACAACCCTACAACAGATGTATCCATCGGATCGCCATCAATGATGGTGATACATGGCTGTGTACATATATATATATATTATCGTCAAAATCCACATAAAAATGATGGGCCAGGTTGTTGTCTTTTTGAGATATTCCCAATATTCATTCTCAATTTTATTAACACAATGTGCACGTCAATGTACACACTTACTATCTACCCCATGTAAAATGTTGGTGTTTGATGATACCTAGACTGTGTGTACACATACTGGCTGGTGATGGTGTTGGATGCTGTGTGTACACATACTGGCTGGTGATGAGTAATGCTGTGTATCAGTTATTAATGATCTTCTGTAGTGGTTAGTCATATAAATAGACTACCATCAGATATAGTAACATCTTAATCTATTTGGCAGATTGCATTCTCTGTAGTTTTCTATTTATAGATTCTTCAAACACATAATGTGTTAATCAATATATATTATAATGATCAAGATTATATAATTTCCAGTTCTGAACTTCCATATGCATCCTCTTTGGAAGCAATCCAGAATCTTGTTGTGGTCAAAACTGGAGTGGTAGATCCTCAAAATAGAAAGATCTATTTTTATAGATATTTTTTGGTTCTTTGAAATATTAGTGACTTACAGGAGTCAAATATAAATTTTCGAAAATTGGAAAATTTATATTTGACTCCTGTAAATCACTAATATTTTGAGTTGAGATGACTGTGGACTTAAGGGGGCTCACAGGTCTAAATCATTTTTGTCGAGCCTTCGACTTTAGTCGAAAAAGCGAGACTAAGCGAGACTACATTCCGTCAGCGTCGTCGGCGGCGTCAACAAATATTCACTCTGTGGTTAAAGTTTTTGAAATTTTAATAACTTTCTTAAACTATACTGGATTTCTACCAAACTTTGACAGAAGCTTGTTTATGATCATAAGATAGTATCCAGAAGTAAATTTTTAAAAATAAAATTCTATTTTTTCTGTATTTTACTATAAATGGACTTAGTTTTTTCTGCGGGGAAACAAAACATTCACTCTGTGGTTAAAGTTTTTAGAATTTTAATAACTTTCTTAAACTATCCTGGGTTTGTACCAAAGTTGGACAGAAGCTTGTTTATGATCATAAGATAGTATCCAGAAGTAAATTTTGTAAATAAATAAATCCATTTTTTCTATATTTTACTTTTAAATGGACTTAGTTTTTCTTTGGGGAACCATTACATTCACTCTGTGGTTAAAGTTTTTAAAATTTGAATAACTTTCTTAAACTAACCTGGGTTTGTACCAAACATGGACAGAAGCTAATTTATGATCATTAGATTGTATCCAGAAGTAAAGTTTGTAAAAAGATTACTCAGTTTTTTCTGTAATTTACTTTTAAATGAACTTAGATTTTCTTACAATCATAAAATAGTAACAAGAGGAATATTTATTTTTATTTTTTTCCTTATTGTTGTTGAGCCTGCGATTTACAGCAAAAATAGGCGAGACACTGGGTTCCGCGGAACCCTTATAATTTTTTTTTATTTAATATAGGATTTCGCTATATTTTTCTATAAATGAACTTTATCTTATACTTAAAAGAAAAATGAAATATAAAAAAAATGGGTCACTGTGCATTTAAGCTCACAATCTGCCTTCCCGGTAAGGGCTTTTGCCTTAAATTTCAAGTTTTTCTAACGAAAGATTTTATACACTTTTAAACAATTAAGTGTCTATTTCAATCGATTCTATTAGTTTATGTAAAGATTTTAACTGATTTAGTCATTTGTAAACGCTCAAATTCAAGCTTAAATATGAAAAATCTATCAAATATGCATACCTTTTGGGGGGTAAAAATTAAACAATAAGATACATATAGGTATTGAAACCATAATGACTTGTTTTTTGTGTCTGATTTGATAACAGCACTGAGGTGATCTAAGAAGAGTTTGATTTAGTCCATTGCTTTTTTGTGCATATTAATTGAAATGATAATTGTTTGCTGTGCAAAAATCATCAGTTGTATATTACGTTCTTTTGATCATGATTATAAGTAACTTGGCTTACTCTAAGGTCAAAGTTCTTATCTATTTCCGTTGTAAATCATCATTTGTACAGAAATGTTTTACAATTTACATGAAACATGTAAGAAAATCTGCATTTGAAGAGATATAGTCATGACAATAATAATGTATATCAATAAAGAGTGTTCAATGAAAATTCAAGTGTGACTCCATTTTGGATTTTAATAGATTTTAACAAACATTTGAAAAAGTTTCATACCTATTTTCATATTATTTTAGAAATGAATTTTTTCTTAACATTTTATAAACTTTTTGATCAGGTCATAAAGTTCATATATTGAACATTAATTATGAAACAGTAATTTCATATTTCGTTACTTTTAAAAAAAAATGACTTTCAACTACAATATACAAAATTAAACTCAGATCTATGTCTTATTTGTTTATCTTGGCGTTCTCACATTTATTTATAAGTTTAGATCTAAAATGTGTGTAAAAACATGCGTTTAGTATGCATTAAACTCATTGGCACTCACACCACATCTTCCTATATCTATTAAACTCATGTATTTCTACATGTACATATGGTCCTTATTTATGTATTCTTATGTGGTTCAAAGTACTTGTGTGGCTAAAATTGTATGTACATTGTGTATGGTCTCTCCTTGGTTGAATGATTCATATCAGTGTTCAATCTTGAGGTCAAATGGTTTCAAGGCCATGTTATTTTTATTTAGTTTCACATGTTTTCAAACAATGATAAGTAGAAATCGCTAAACTATTTTGAGCTCCTCATCTCTCGGTAATACCAAAAAATGTACAGAAGAAAACCTAAGAACAAAGTATTAGGATATGTCAAAGAACAGAATTGTATCTATAATACCTACTTAAAGGATTTTAACAAGTTTTAAATTAGGCCATTAAATAAATCTTTCATAACAGGGTTAAATGGTAGGTGTACATTATATCAAAGGAAATTTCATTGCTACATGTATAAATTTGATCGGATGTGATTCATTTGTCTGTAATAATAATACATAGTACAAAGGAAAAATATTTGATAAAATCAGTAAGCAATTGGTTTACCGAAGAGGAATATGGGCGAGAAAATTAAAGAAAAGTGAAAAAATGTGCAATAAAATTAATATTAAGATCAGAAAAAAACGCACCCCCAATAAAAATTAAAAAACAAACTGAAAGAATGTGCCAAAAACATAAAGAAAATAAGATAATGGGGTGCTTGAATATAAAAAAAAGGAAAAGTCAGAAAATAAATTAGAAATTAAATGAAAAGTAGAAAAGATTGCCTTTGTAGAAATGATGACACCCTCAAGCTCTAAACCCTCATAAAGGACAGATATGATGTAAAATTATTTGATCTTTTTGATTTATTTTGGATATTTTCTTTGTCCTTTTATTGTGTTGTTTGTTTACTGTCTTCCTAAATGTGCATATCTGGCCATGTCATTTGAAAGTTCCAAACCAGTTTATGGTGTCACTGTGTGGCTGGATGGGCAAATGAGAGGGGAAAAGTGGTGACTTAGCTATATAAGCCATCACTTTTCTACCCCAAATTCCTAAAAATGTACAAGACACATCTGTTGAAGTCATGCGCTCCTGCCTTTATGCAGTTATTTCAGAAATATTTTTTTTTGTCAACATGTTCAAACTGCAGAATTTAGTTATTGTTGAGGCTTCAGCATATATATACCGCCCAGCCATTTGAGCCTTTAATCCATTGCAGTACTTTATCACATGTACACCTCCATTGATTTATGTGTAGGAATATATAGAATCACATATCTAATGAACATTTCTGTTTGGAGTTTAAATTGTGTTTTGCAGTTTGCAATCTTCACGCTCAATTATAATTGCAATTATATTTATTGGTCAAACATGTGTTCCAAAGAATAGATTATTGGCACAGACGCGATATGGATCACTTGAGTAGAAGTGTAAATAGGACTTAGATCAATATCTGCATGGTATTTTATAATTATATAGAGTCTCGATCAATGCAGTGACATTATGACGATTGCAATCGGCAGAAGACAAGGACAACATCACTGTTTCTCTATCAGTTCTCTATTTAACAAATCATAGGCGTTCAGATGCTGTCACAAAGATGGTGACAAGTATTGAATCTTCTTTTTTTTATTCAGAGAGAAAATTATGATGAAGTTCATAATTTCTTGTTTTAATCAAAATGTTTAAAGGAAATCCCTAAAACACAGTAAAGAGTACATGATAGATTTTCTGAAGGTTGTGCTTTGAAAGGATTTATATTCAAAAACTATTATTAAATATTAATACACATGTACAACACCCATCATTTACTGCATGGTAAAATTTTATTGTGCTAGTGGTCTACTAAACTCATGTTTCACCAACAAGCATGGCGTCTTCAGAATATGTATTATGTTAACTTGGATGATGAAATTTTAGAAATGTGTCTGATTTTTGTAAAACTTGAAACATGGTTCAAAATTTCTTCCTTTTAACAACATGCGATGCCAATGACATTTCATTTGTTTTTAAAGACAAATTTTTAACTTTGCATTTATTCTGATAGAAATTTCTAGAAATGCCATAGAAATTAGAAAGACTTGAAGTGGGAGTTCTTAACTCACTTGAAACGCACAGGTTCTCTTTACAGTAATATAAACTACAAGTAGGATCTCTTGTTCAAGTCATGATGTAATATTTTAAACAGTTTTTCCCGAAATTAAGATCTGCAGAGGCAGATTTAGGGGGGGATCCAGGCCTCCCCTTTTTGGGAATCACTGAAGCGTGACTGGAGCGGGCCCCCTCTTATGAAAATTTCTGGAACCGCCACTGATCCGGTCATTAGAATGGTGATGTTAACAGCTGGCAGTAGCCAACAGTTATCATGTAATAATTTATAAACTCTTCAACAAAGTTTGAGCTATTGTTTATTGAAAACAAGTGAAGGTCTAGTGAGATATGATCTATTTGCTTTGCTGTACAAAATACATCGGCCATAGATTGGAAATTAGACATAGAAATTGTCGGTTCATACAAGAGTGAAGTGGAAGGTGATTTACATTAGAATACATCAGTTTAAATTGTCACTTAAGCTGCCCTCTTTAAAAAAAAATCTTTGAAAGGGGGAGGGGGATAGATAAAGATAAGATAGTAGAAAGGACAAGATAGTCATCCATTATTTATTACGAGATAAAACATCTAACAGACTTTTTCTTACTTTGCAGGAAGCCAGAAAAGCAGCAGCAGACACCACACTTGCACATGCTACCGCCAATGTCGACCCAGTCGGAAGAATACAGATGCGCACAAGACGCACACTGCGAGGTCATCTTGCAAAAATATATGCCATGCATTGGGCTTCAGACTCAAGGTGTGTATGATTGGAAATTTCTTCTGAAAACCTCTATCATTATCATTGGTCATGATTTCATTAACGTTCTTGACTAAAGCTACTTTAAGTGTATGGCCAAATAAGCTATATATACATGTATGTGTATGTGTGTAACTGCTTTTGCCTAAGCTAACAAGTGTTAAGTCGGGTATTGTTAACAATGGAAATAAACTATGAAACTGTTTTAATCAAAATGAGCAAATAGTTCATTAGATCAATTAAAAGCTAATCATGTTAGTGTAATGGCTTCAAATTTCATTGAAAAAAATGATTTTAATATCTGACAGTAGGTATCTCCATATTGTTTAATTTTTTCATATTTCATTTTTCTTACTATCATACTTTCACAGACAAATCTTAGAGTTCTGCCATAGAGTTTCACACCACATTTACACATTAGGAGAAAATGTAGGAATCACATTAGATTGCACTTCTAAAAACAATCATTGTTATTGACGTGACATCAGACATGACAGATGTGAGAAATCCATGAACAATCAATGTCTTTGAATCATAACTGCTAATTAGATGGCATTGAAATATTTTCACAGCTCTATTATATTGGGCAGAGTTTCTGAGTTCTCCTTAATTAGGCAAGTTAAGCAATATGAGGAAAAATGGTTTAAATGGCTATAGCTACGGCCTTGGAAGTACAATCTGTTTAAATCAACAATCATTAGGACTTATGACAACTAAGCCAACAAAAATACATGTACAAAATTTTCATGCATTTCGTGCGTACAGGTAAACCACCAAATTAAATGTTCAACAAATTTTCTATAGGCCTGAATGCAGACCTCAGCAAAACCATGAAATTAAATATCCACGAAAATTGGTACACAGTGTCATGAAATAAATGAATTATAAGTATTTCCTTTTGCTGTTAAGAAAAAAAAGGAATGATTTTGCTAGACGTTTCTTTCAACAAAGACATGCAATATTTATATTCAGACTATGCTCAAATAAAATTTCTGTACATATGTAGCAAGCAATGCAAGGAAGAGAAAAATCAATATCGATGCTATTATCAGCATTGTGCCAGGTCTTCAAAAGTCTGATTTCTACATTTGCAATAGTTTATGCATTTGTCACGATTATATTATTGATCCAACAAGTTTATAGACAATGTAGCCATAGAAAATAGTGTACTAAAGTTATTGTCAGGCACAGACAACTTTAAACAGCTGTCACAAGTAATATTATTATTGATACAATGTAGCAATAAAAAATATCTGGATTTTGAATACATTTTACATGTGGCGACCATTTTATGATAGTTCGAAACCTCAAACAGCCTGGTAATATGGTGCATTCTTATGTAACATAAATTTATATAGGGGCCATGTAAAATTTGGAATGATGTGTTCACAACAACCTGAAACTTGGTACACATTTTCATTAAGATGACATATTTTCCACTGGACTTTAAGTGCCCAACAATCAATCATCCATAAAGATGTGATTTTTTTGTATTCAACAGCAAATTAGTGTTTTGACCAAGATTCTGTTGGAAATGATACTTTGTAGTATGAGCTGGGTATTGTTTCCTATGAACCCACATTCCCATACATGTCATACTATTCATAAATTTTAATCCTTGGGAAGCAAGTGACAGGTAACATCTGTATGCTATACTAGGTCAGAATTGGTCATTTGAATTCTGACAGAAAAGTAATGGAAAATTTGTAAAAATATGTATTTGGCATCCTGCTTATATTTTGCAATAAAGTTCTTTTATTATAGAGACTGATTGATTCATAGACCTGACGTGCAATAAACTATCTATGAAATCTTGATAAAAAAAGAATGACGTCAGAGTACAGATGAGTTATTTCATCGACCTTTCAAGTACAAAGTGCATGCTTAAAGTGGTTCTCATGAAAAAAATCACTCTTGCATATGTTGTGAATTAAGCAGGGTATAAAACACCATAAGAAATCATATTAGGAAAATGTAACCATTTTAAAATACCAAAATTTCAAAGATCACAAAATTGAATGCCAACATAATTCACAGATTGACAATATGGTACTAGTTTATTTGGTCGCTGTCCTTTTGCATTCTGTATCATGTTAAATCTTCCACTTTTTCAATATCATTGACTGAATTTCATGTAAAATTTCAAGACATCTTTTAGTACATGTACCTAATGGTGTTGTTTACATCATATTTTGTTTATTTGGTCCAAATGCGCTCTTGGAGTTTGTGGCAAAACAAATGAACCTTCATGGCCATTTCTACTAAAAGGGAAGATAATAACCATAGACAGTTTTCAGAGTAATTTTGATTGATTTATATACAACAATCATATATATTGAGTTTTCATATTGAAAACAATGACTTTGTCATATATCTGAAAAAAGGGGAACGTGTAAGTATGAAAATGATGCTGACAGGTTTTCTAGTAAAATGTATAGAAGTGACATCAATAAAAAAGATGGTTGCACCTAAATAGTATTAGAATTTGTACAGGTGATATCCATTTCATTTATTTATTCTCTCTCTCTCTTGCATTCAGTAACGGGTTGTAAGTATATTTCTTTGTATATGTTTTTTCATTGTTGTATTTTAAAACTAAAATCATAAAATTTATGAGAAAAAATGAGTAGTGATTCCAGATTAAAAGTGATTGTCAAGTTTTTGGATTTGCTTTTGTTTTGTGGTAGATCTGCATGATTTGGTAGTGAAATTACAGAATGAAAAAAAGGAAAAATTATTTACAGTTCTTCTATAAAAGCATGCAAAGCAAACCTTTAAATCAACTTGCTTGCTACGTTTGTAAACAACATGTAGGTACTAAGTCTGTTTCAGTCTGTTTACTATGTACTGGAATTTGATTGGACAATTAACATTAACTTCATTTCATGTCAATTTTTATTGTCTAATCAAATCCTTGTATATATAAAACTGGCTAAAACTCCACCTACCTATTGTTTGCAAACATAGCAAGCAAGTTGATCAAAGGTTTGCTTTGCATGCTTTTATAGAAGAGCTGTAAAATTGCATATTAACACGTCTTGCATGTTATACTCTTCTCTTTCTCTCTTGTAGTTTTATCTTCAGCATTATTGTAATTATATCATATGATTTACAATGTATGTCTCGTCACTTTTTACCATGTTTACATATATTTATACATGCACATTATTTCATGATCATCATTTTCGCTATCTATACAGGCAAATTTGCTGATGTTAATTGGACATCTATTTCATTCTGAATAGAGGGAATTTTATGGGGACAAAGAAAAAACTAAAATAAAAACTTGAAATTTATTCTAAAAAAATACTCCCACTTTATAGTATCAATTGAGTGTACATTTTTCATGTTAAATGCATGTGGATATTTTGAAAAAAAAAAACTTTTTTCTGTTGTTTAGATGTTTTAAGATTCAGCAAGAAATAAGGCCTTTTTCATGAAAATGATAACATGAGATTTATATTTTTCTCAGTATTACTAGTATATCATGATGTTTTGTTGTAAAAATTGAAAAATTAACAAAACATTCTACAAAACATGTCTTAAATCTTGTAGAGTGCATTGCTCTTCAATTTTTTTCTCAAGTAATAGATGAATTATCATATTATATATACCCATATATATTTTTATTGTTACAATTTTTGACCCCCCATATTTTCTGCACACTAGTCGATGTTTATTTTTTTGGCTCCCTTAGTGACTATACCCATAACGTATCAAATCAATCTCTTAGATACAGTTTTACTATCATTTTTTTGTGTATTTCATGTAAACAAAGTAGGATTTGTAGTCTGTCATATCATTTAAAGATTTTCATAAAAACTTTAAGCTTTATGTCATCTTCCATACTGCACACAAATGGTAAATCCGCCTATGCACTTTTGATATTCTTAAGTTTCTGAAATGGCAAACTGACAAAGCAAGCAAAGGCAAAAAAGCAATTGTCTTTTGGAATTAATATTTTACTTAAAAATAAATTTTGCATGATTTGTCTCCTGATTAACATGATATATTTTTATACTCCAGTTTGCTGTTCTTTAACTGTGAATTTTAGATGCAAGTTTAATTTTATTCCTTTTTGACCTAGAAATTCATTTTGTATTTGTATTAATTTCATTGAATTTGATATGACATTATTTGTATGTTTAAAGAGTTGTTAACTTCACACATACTTAATTGAGATTTTGCACCTCTTGCATGCTAACTAATTGGTGATCTTAATTTGAACTCTTTTAAGAAATAGTAATGCATTTTACAAGGTGTACAGGCCAAGGAAATTGCTTCTTCTTTTAAAAAAGAAAACTAAACTTGGGAATGGCTTGGTTAGTAAATGATGGAAACAGCTTTTCTCTTGGTGAAAGGAAAAGAATATGGAAGCATGACCATTTTTAAGCTCTGACAAATATTTTTCAGTCTTCGATTAAAATTGATTTCAGTTTTTGATTACATCATAAAGTTTATTTCAAAATGTATTTAATGTTATATGACTACGCTAGAAAATTGTGTTTTTTTTAAATTATTTTTGTCCATTTTGACAAATCATGTCTTCAGAAAGAAGAATTTGGTTATTTGATTTAATTTTCATTGTTCTTCTGTTGCCAAACATCAGTTTTTTCCAGCAAGAGACCAAACATAAGCTGTATTAAAAAATAGCTTTGATAATATCTTCATGATTTAAATGCAACAGCTGTATTTTTAAATTGAAAGCTTGTTTCTCAAAAACTTGCTTGCTTTTTGCCTAAATTGCTTTTCAAACATGCTGTTCATTAAATGTTAATGCTTTCTGGGATCTATATCTATTAAAATGTAAAAAAATGTCAATTTTTTGAATGTTTTCTTTAAAATTTTGAAAATAACAAATTTCAGACGATAGAACATAAATGTGTTTGGTGCAAGCAATCTTTTTATAGCAATTGGCCCAAGATGTGAGATTTCAGCTTTCTGCTATAAGTCCAGAGGTTTTTTTCCTGTTTGAGCAACAGACAGAATTTTTCATTTTCCACATGTGCATTGACATTAGCAAATATCATGATCATTTTCAGTTCATACTCATGTATAGTTAAATAGTGTGTACATGGAGGTTTAGATTAAAATGTATTGTAATTAAATATTTGAGATGATCAAATTATTGTCATATTCAGATGTTGGTTTTGTATAGAATTCAAATAGACATTTACTTAGATTCCCTTAGTAACAAATTATATATATTTTAATTACAATGCACAGTTTCAATTTATTGATTTATGTTGCTTAATATCTTTGATACATTTTAAATTGGAAGAAACAGCACAAAAGTTTTCTATGTCAAATGTCACTTTTTCACATGATTGTTATGTAGTGTGAACCGTGGACAGAACACTATTGGGAGTACTAACTTTTCAAACTATTTGGGATCCAATTTATATTTAAAAGAAACATTCATTCAGGGCTTTATAAATTTAATTTTAGAAGTTAATTTAAATGAAAATAATGGAAACTTTCAATACATATTAAAAATTAAATCTCCATGTTGCACTGTTAGCTGGTTATATCATGTCAAGTTCAATACTAGAAAAATCAGACATACATTTTACTCAGGCTGAAATCTGTTTTCATTATTTATTGAAGGTGATTTGAATGCTTATATTTAACCTTATTTTGTGTTTACAGAAATTTAGTGTCAGCCTCACAAGATGGTAAATTAATTGTATGGGACGGATATACAACAAACAAGGTAAACTATTAGTGGTCAAGTTGTACTACTATAGTCCATGATCAATGTTGTCTGTCCTTTCATCCAACTCTCAGAAATTACTTAACACAATGGCAACATATTTGGTCAACAACTCAACTGTGATGAGTTGTAAGGTGCGTTTGATTTTTGGGTCTCTTTGTCAGACAAAAATCTGCTGAAAAATCTGCCTTACAGCCTAACTGCATCAAATGCGTTACACTTTGACATCGAAGGAAAATCAATTTCAAAGTTCTGGATATGTTTTGTGTATCTACACTTTTTACATGTTTATATTCTGGTGATTATTATAAAACTGGAAGGATAGATGAAGATTTATTTAAATTTGCACCAATGGATATCTGATACTTGATAGTCACATGCAATATAACTCATATCTATATAAAAAATGTTAAAAATTAAAAGTACGTAGTTCATTATTACATCAAATGTTTTTCAGTCTATCTGAGATAAGATATACATAAGATATATATGACTGTTTTATCAGTACTTTATTGTAAAAAGTTTTAAAAGATTATCAAATGAGGAAATACCTTAGTTGTTTATCCTCATATCTAAGTTGCTCAGAAGATTTACTTCCTTGATGGACAATAATATGAAAGCCTTTTTCCTTGCTAAGTATTGATTTTCTTATCAATGGTAATACTTTAGTGAAATCATTTTCTTTTCAAAAATACATTTTATAGAGTTTCCTTGGTAACTGGGAAATGTGTTTTTACATTTAAAATCAAATGATGAAAATGAAAATGTCAATAAACAAAAAAAAAAGATTGTTGAAATTGATAAAAAATACATTTCAAAATGATATTTTCTACCATAGAAAAAACTTTTGAAGTTTAATTTTGGAATACAAGGATGATTTAATATGACCATGGCAATATTGACACAGGTCTTTGAAAGTAACCAGATATACAATATTCCCAAACAACCAGTGGAGAAATGGAGGAAGAAGCCTCGCTTTTGATCATCATAAAAGCTACAATAAATATATTTCCCTGGCCATTCTTACTGCTATTTTAACCATATCAGACAATTAAAACCTCACCCTAACTGAAATCTTGATTCAATCCTGACAGTGCTTGTATGTCTAAACAAATTATTAAAACAATCAAGTTAGTGAAGAATTAATTCTGAAAGTTTTATTGATGAGAAATATTTTGTATTTTCCAGGTACATGCTATACCATTGAGATCTAGTTGGGTGATGACTTGTGCCTACGCTCCATCTGGTAGTTATGTAGCTTGTGGTGGATTGGATAATATCTGTTCTATTTATAGTTTAAAAACCCGAGAGGGAAATGTCCGTGTCAGTCGAGAGTTACCAGGTCACACTGGTTACCTGTCCTGTTGTAGGTTTATAGATGATAACCAAATAGTGACCAGTTCTGGAGACATGTCATGGTATGGTTTATGTTATATTTCAATTCGCTGTTTCAGAATCTAATGAATTCTGGGTAATATTTTCAAAAGTGTACACAGAATCATTGTGATGGGTTTAAAACATTCTAAACAATGGATTCCAGCAATGGTATAACGATCTTTTTACTTTGGTGTACAAACAATGGGATGACCCATAGTCCTTTAGATTTTGAATAGGTGAATTGTCAAAACATGTTAAAAATTCTAATGTCACAAAATCTTATATATACCTATGTGTGTAATATGTTGGTGAATCAGCTACCCAACAACACAAATACATTTTGTGATCATGGTCCTCAACAAAGAAGTGTAAAAGGACATTTCAAGATTGTGATCTGTGGTATCTTTCATGCAGACAATTTAATACAGTGGCAGATCCAGGGGAAGGGTTTTGGGGGTTGCAAACCACCCTTTTATTTAGACAAACCATGCATTTGAATGGGGATATATAGTTGGAAACCCCCATTGTCCTGGGTTTGGACAAGAAAATTGACAACCTTGTCATAGGTAAAATAGTGATAAACAGATTAACATTGATCATCTCAACTGGATTGCCTTTCTTGCTTTTGCCGTCCTGGCTCAAGGGAGAAAACCAATCTATAAATATATCCTTGTGGAAGTAGGTATTTCCTATAAGTTTTAAAATAAACTTTTGTTGTGTCTGGATACAATGATAGATAAAAAGCTAATTCTTATAACTTCATATCATATACAGAATGAATAACTGCTACCAAACAACATATTCCAAATAGCATTGATGTGAATCACATTTTTTCTACTTATTTACAGTGCATTATGGAATAATCACATGTTTTCAATCTTGTTTTACAGTGCATTATGGGATATAGAAACAGGCCAACAGACAACAGCTTTCACAGGACACACTGGTGATGTTATGAGTTTGTCACTCTCCCCAGACTTTAAAACTTTTGTATCTGGAGCATGTGATGCTTCAGCTAAAGTAAGTTTAAAATCAATTTGAAAGAGGCTAGTCAATCATGCTACTGATATTTAATGTTATGATGTTCTGATGTTATACAATTATTTTGGGTTAGGGTGAAGACTGGTACCTATTAAAGCATTTAAGCCTGATACATTTGTTTGCACCTGTCCCAAGTCTAACCTGATGTTCAGAAGTTGCTGTTTGTTGGTGTGGTTCATAAGTGTTTCTCGTTTTATATACAGATTAGACCTGAATGGTTTTACACATGTCATTTTTGAGGCCCTTTATAGCCTGCTGTTGGGTGTGAGCCAAGGCTCTGTGTTGAAGTTTGTAATGTGACCTATAATTGTTTACTTTTACAAATTGTGACTTATATGGAGTAGTCTTGTTGGCACTCATGCCACATGTTCTTATATCTATCAAGTAGTTTCTATAGTATTATCTGGGTCAGGATGCAACCTTTAATAAAATGAGCAATTGGCTACAGGTTAAGTTCTATATGTTTGTTGATATCACAACCTTGACATGTTTATTCATACCCTTTCTAAAACCTTTCCATTAATGCCTAATTGTTGACTGATTTATTTTTCCAAGAATGCATACATCCAATTATCAGTTTTCCGTGACATTTTAAATTGTATCCAATATAGGTCAATCAGAACACATTAGACTAGGCTAACAATTATTTCTGAACCAGATTAAGTGTTACATTAGAGCTGATATCCAAATGCATGTAGAGCAAGACTTTGGTTTGATAGCTTGTTTGGTCTTCTCCTGACTGGCAGTAAAACACTTGCTGAAGTGGGATGTATTAAGTTAGCAGTCGCATCTGCTCAGAATGGGGACGTTAAATCCGATGTCTCATGTAAAGAGAGTGCCATGCTCTTTGCATGTGAAGAACCCTTGCAACAACTCTTTGACGTTCAATGGGTGGTCTGTTGCAAGGCAAAATTTCTGTCCCTATCTAATTTACCCTCATTTTCCAGTGGCAATCCAAATTTCCTCGACCAAATGGCCTCTATTATGACAACACCTATCTATTGTACTTTTTGTGAACTTGATCTCGTCCCAAGTATGCATGAAATATTTGCCACTGGACGTTAAGCAACCAACAATCAATCAATCATGATAGCTTGCTTTGCTTGTATATTGTACATTGTGTAATTTCAATCTAAATAAAATGTAATATATGCTGGTTTAACAATGCCAATATATATTATTTGAAGATGTCAATCTTATTACAAAACTTGAGTAAACTTTATACATACAAAGCAAGCAAGCCAACCATATTTTATTCTATAAGCATTTGGAATTTAGCTCTAATATGAACAATAATCTATGTCATCAAGGAATGAATTTCTTTCCAAGTCATTTTTGTTGTGACGAGAAAAAACGGATAAAAATTAGATATCTCCAAATAATTTTTGATTTAAGATAGATTTATGAAAATCAGTTCAGAAATGACTTTTTCTTAAGTTGATTTTTGCTCATTGTTGAATGCTTTATGATGCCTATCACTACATACATCCATCTCTTTTTATCTGTGGTAGATCGTTGTCTCATGGCACATCTGATCACACCTTATCAATATGCAACAACATGACTAAAAAGCAGAAAACAGCTGAAGTCCTCCAATGGATCTTCAATACAGCGAGAAAATTCCCTTCCGGAGGCCTGTTTTTTTTTCACATGTGCAATATTGACAATTGATATTGATTTGATATTTGAGTGTACTTTTTGCTTCCAATCAAATAAGCGTGATCGGCAGTAAAATGTCAGATTCATTATAACCCTCTTATGTATATCAGTCAAATATGAAATGCTGCATAATTAACATGGTATTCAACGTCAAAGATTCAGTGATATATCGTTAATGTACAAATTATCATCAAAGATAATTACTGTCCTCATAAATTCTCATTAAGTTTCCAATAATCAATAACGTCAGGTGCTTAAGCTGGCTATCATGTGCTTTCACCTGTAATTAAAGCTGCTTAAAGGTGGAGTTATTGTTGTTGATCAATAGACAAAATTTGCCTACATGCAATTTCTGGGAAGAGCCATTGGGTTTTTAACAATAACATGTAGCATGAAGTGACATTATAGCAATCTCTGAAAAACATGGGGAAAAAGATGATATTGTTGGATTTTTTTTTTTTTTTTTTTCTTGAATGAAAATCCGTTTATTAATAATGTATAGCATGAAGTGACATGAAAAGCTTTGAAAATAATTTTGAATATATATTAATTTATAGCATGAAGTGACCATAGCTAACTGCAGTCTGAAAAAAACATGGAAAATAAGATGATTTTGTTGGATTTTCTTGTTTTAACCTCAACTTACATATTTTAAAATAAATAGCATGAAGTGACCATAGCTAATTGCAGTCTGAAAAGAACATGAAAAATAAGATGATTTTGTCGGATTTTTGTTTTTTTCAGCAAATGAATATATTAATATTTATTCCAATTAGAAAAGAAAATATGCTTTATTATTCATTGGTACTCCTACATCACCACTTTATCTGTTGTTTTCCCTAGGGTCCATTTAACAGCATGGTAATTTGATGCTATAATGCCTGAGTGTTTATTTGCTATCTGAGATAATTTCCTTCTTGATTTAGTTATGGATGTGATGCTTTAATTTTTACGTAAAACGCTTCTTTTAACTTCCTGTTCTAAATGCCAGCATCGTATATTATATGAAATTGTGGAGAGCATTGTAATGTTGGCAGATTTTTAAAGGCATTGCCTTTAATGCCATTGTGTGACTACCATATCCTTATCAATATTTGGAAATCTGTCCTAGGTGACCCGATAATCTGCTTCGCTTGAATTATTGACGTCATACAACAATCACTTTTCCTTTGTGATGTCAGATATTTTGTATTGATGTCCAAATTTTACTGGAACCATTGTGATATCCAGTTATGCCAAAAAAAATAGCAATAAGGTGTATTATGAAAACATAATATTCATAAATACTTTTGAGCATATCGGTGTTTAATAGCATGTACTTTGTATATGATTTGTGTGTTTTTTTTGTAAAATTTTATTACTATGAAATGATTTATAGATTATTATGATTACTGAGTTAAACTATTTTTTATTTCTTTTTCAGTTATGGGATATAAGAGATGGTATGTGTAGACAAACATTTTCTGGCCACGAATCGGATATCAATGCAATAACAGTAAGTAGTCACATACAAGTTGCTTTGATAAGTGGAAGGCAGTCTTCAAGCTAGTCCACAAGCCCAGGCTTGTAAAATTCTTCTCTACAACCCAACAGATTACATTTATTAGAATTGAGCTTCTGTCTTTTAAATTTGAAAGTTTATCAGAAGACTAGACAGGTATCTTCAATTACATATTTGGATATTGTTATAGATAAAAAAAAATAACAGAACAAGATACTTCGGTTAAAAATCACTCTTTGTGTGTTGAAACAGTCAATGGTGATTTAGTGGGATAACAATCTAACAACTCTATCATAAATGAGTATCTATTACATACATATTAATGAATATTTCAAATTTGACTACTAAAGGGAAGAGGTTCTCTCAAGGCAATATGGCTTCCTGCAATATTAACAAGTGACTGCCATGTAGCACAAGAGAGTTGAAAGTAGTGTTAATTGACACTCATACCACATCTTATATCTATTTAGCACCAATCACAAGAATATTTTATGACCTGATAATTGTATCTTTAGATTTATTCTGATATGCTCCATTTATTCATTCAATTTAAAGGTCATAACTGTCTTATTTGAAAAAAATCATTAACTTAAAAGCAAGCCATACATGGCTGGTTAAGACTGATTTCTGTATGTATAGAAACATTTTGTAGTTCAATTGGGTGAAGGTCATTCGTTAAACATCAATAAGAAAGTTTAGGAAAACCATGACTACACCTAATAATTAATTATTGCTAAATGATAGATGTGGGAAGATTCTAGGAATTGATGTAAAGCCGACACTTGAGACCAAATTATGGATCAATATCAAATTCCAAAAACTCAAATCCGTAAACAAAGGAATGATGTTTGAAAGAGTAACCAGAGAATTGCTTTGATAATAATTTTGTGAACTTTAACATTTACTGATTCTAGAATTACAGCTAGCAAACAGTATTATGTATTGATTTCTGCAACATGTATTCAAATTGGTTATATTGATTTGTACATAGCACAAGTCAATATTACAGTGCATGTTTAACATTTAATTCTCAAAGGATTCAATAGATACTATGACGATATCAAATTAGATAGTGAATAATAAATGAACCTGTTTCAAAACATTTATACTACGTATCCTGACTGATAGCATGCCTATAGATAAAGATAAGGCATTATAATTAGATGAAGTGTAGTATTTTCACTAGAAGATTATTAAAGAATATTGATCATGAATTATGAAGGAAGGGGGTTACTATGTTTTAAAGAACCATTTTAATTGTAAGAAGTGTAGTTATTTCTCTAGAAGCTTATTAAAGAATGTTTGTCATGATTTTTAAAGGAGGGGTTTTAAAGATTTTGGACCTTTATAAATGCATGGTGTTTCCACCTTGCATCAACCCTCCAGGGAAATCACTAAATTAAGGTGGCCAGTTGAAATTTAAAAAAATCCAATATGCGAGATTGTATGAAGCTTTAAAGTGATTAGGCACCAATTGTAAAACATCAGATCAATGTTGTCCATGTACATGATAAACAGGTTAAATTGCAGAGGGGATTTGAGGGGGGGGGGCTTTTCTGGGAAAAATTTGATTGATTTTATAGGGAATCACTGAAGCATGATTGAAGTGAGTGCCCTCTTTTGGCAGTCAGTGGGTTCCACTTATAAAATTTTCTTGATCTGCCACTAAATTGTGTGACAATCATGAGTCATATTCATTGTATGATGCAAGATTTTGGTATCAGTCACAACCTCCAATATTTAGCATTTTTATTGGCACCAAAAGCTGTTTAGGTCAAGTCAAAACTAATCATGTTAAGTGATGCTTTGTTTAATATAATTAGGTTAATTTGTGACCATATGGTGACCTATAGTTGCTATCTTTAGTCATTTGATCTTTGGTGGATAGTTGTACCATTTGCAATCATACCATTGTCTTCTTATTATTGATGAGAAGGTTTGCTGAAAGTTTTAATATTAAAAGCCCATTAGATTGTTAATGCAAAAAGTACCTTTTGAAATATTGTTTTATTTCTTTTATGGTGATACTAAGTACAAAGTATACAGATTGAGAATAGACAAGTGTACCAAGGCAGGCAAACTAAGTCCTGTGTTGATAGTTTTTGATGTGTCGTCTTCTTTCTATGTATTTATGTAATTTTTTTTTTTAGTAGTTGTTGGTCCTACCCAGACCTATTGGTGATCTTGTTGATCTATTTATTTTCATTTTTTCAAAGTTTGTGGATTGAAGGAAAATTATTTTCATGTTAATACAAGATTTGACAAAAAGTTAATAGAATATGGTTCATTAAATTTGTGCCCCAAGTTGCTAAGATTAGCCAATGAACAGTAAATTATTTGAGAGGAGTCAATAGTACTGTGAAACCTGTTGTTCTATTTATGTATTATTCTATATAGTAATTCTTTTTCTTTACAGTATTTTCCAAATGGATATGCCTTTGCTACTGGATCAGACGATGCAACATGTCGCTTGTTTGATATCCGTGCTGACCAAGAGATAGGAATGTACTCCCACGACAACATTATATGTGGTATAACATCAGTTGCCTTCTCCAAGTCTGGCCGTCTGTTGCTGGGTGGATATGATGATTTTAACTGCAATGTATGGGATGTTCTCAAACAAGAGAGAGCAGGTAAGTTGAGGTTATATTTGACATTGGCTAATAAAGTGGTGGTCAGCTTCTATTTTGACAGGTTATCAAGAAGGTTTTACTGCTTCACTGCACAGAAAAAAGAAAAATGTCACTTAACATTTCTTGGTTGAGTTTTATACAACAGAAATTTGTTTGGTCCTTGTTTCTTTACTAAAACTGCTTAATGTACAACATTTACAGAGAACACCAGCATTGAACAAATTGAAATTTAAAAATTGCTGACATTTTATTTTATTGCTATTTTGACCTACTATCCTGGTTATAACAGTAAATAATGAAAGAATTATAAAATGAAAATAGAAACATCAATTTATTAAAAAAAAAAAATATTTATTTTTACCTTTGGATATAATTTGAAGAAGATTTCAAAAAGAAAATAATGAAACATGCCGAAAGCTGGTTATTTTCAAATACTATTTTTCCTTTACTTCGACAAACATGAATTATTTGCTGCTCTTCTCTAACCTAAAGATTTTTCAAGTCAATTCATGAATTGTATTGCTCATTTTATGAATTTTGATTTTTTCAGGTGTATTAGCAGGCCACGACAATCGTGTCAGTTGTCTAGGGGTAACCGAAGACGGAATGGCTGTTGCCACAGGATCATGGGACAGTTTCTTGAAGATCTGGAATTGAGGAGGGGCACACATTGTAGCCCCCCTCCATTTTATAATCCTGACTATAATTTTTAAAAATGACAAAAAATCCACGGGATCTGTTGTGATTTTAGAACTAGAAACAGATCTTGATCAAACCACTTGTATATGTTTAGGGGGGAGGAGTGTAAAACTGTGGATGGAATTCTGTTTGATGTTTATCATATGTTTGCTTTATAGTTAGGATACAAACCTTTTGAAAAGGAAAAAATGGAACAACATATTTTACATTGGATATAAAGGAGAATAATTTCGTCTGTGAATATTTAGTGTAATTGGAATAGAAGACGTCAAACATTAAATGTTTCATTGCATTTTTAACATATAACGGAAGATCTTTGGGATATTTTCAAAGTGTGGATGTGACCAGATGTGCTTGGTTATGTGTGTTTCTTATTTTGAAAAAAATCGTGCACTTAGAACAAATTTAAAAAATTCGAAAGTTGGCTGTGTACCGTTCTATTGTGTAACTCCATGTAATCCTAACTCTAGTTTTCTTTTTTAAAGTGCTTATAAATATTGATTTTGTGTTTTCTTGCACTGTGTAATGTTCATCTTATTGTATAAAATCATAGGATTACACAGATTAAAATGGTACCAGTTCAAAACTGGAAACAGGTATACTATCCTTACATAGTATAGTTGTAGTTTTGTGTTTTTTTCAGGTTGAATCTCTTCAAAATAAAAAAAATAAAAGGTCCATTCACTTTGAGTGAATGATCAGTTAAAAAATTTCTACTGTATATAAATTTTAAAAAAAATCATTAAGAATCAGACCGAAGTATTAAAAAAATGGTTAAATATGGTATTTTCACAAATTTTTAAATTCACTTGGACACTAAAGAAAAATAAATGTTAATAAAGCACCACTTATGTTCAGAAAGAAAATGTATTTTTAAATGTATTTCTGATATTTTTCATTCATTTTTAAATTAATGTGCAAACAGTGTTGCATGCTAGGAGTGCAAAGATTTTGCCAATGAAATAGTGCAATGGTATAATATATATATATATATAACTTAATTTTACATGGGATTGTATTGTATGTTTTGAATTTTCTGTTAGTTTGATACAGAATTTAATATCTTTTGTATGTTTATTTTCTTACGTTCTATAAAGTCTCAAGGTTCATGTTCAAGCCATTACATACATACTCTTCTATTTAATGTTTTTGTCATGTTTAATATTTATGTGAAGTAAAACGGAGTTGTTTCGAATACATTTGTTTTTATAAATCTTTTCTTGTCTGGAAATAATTTAAAAACACATTTGTTTTTATAAATCTTTCTTGTCTGAAAAATTTAAAAAGCATCAAAAGTTGAAAAATTCAAAAATAATTTTTGATTTGAACTTTATCATTTGACCTTTACTGGGAGGTTGGATTCTGGGTAATATGTATGTTTTAATAGCAGCATATATCCTGCATATTTATCTGTGTGAGAGGTGTACGAACGATAAGGATGTTCAGTTCAAA
The DNA here is from genome assembly GCF_036588685.1 of Mytilus trossulus. Lineage (NCBI taxonomy): Eukaryota > Metazoa > Mollusca > Bivalvia > Mytilida > Mytilidae > Mytilus > Mytilus trossulus. The sequence goes on along the minus strand of NC_086384.1, from coordinate 37,495,591 downwards.
TATTTTTGAGCAGTCTGTCCCAGTTAATTATATTCTGAATGTATGTAGATAAAATATATATATGTATTCTTATTATAACTTTAAATCATGTTTTTAAGGCAGATTAATTTTCTCCCACCCCCTTAGTTTGTATGAGCACATGCATAAATGTAGTTCTGATAAGATACGTTAACACGATCATACATGAGCTCAAAACCTGTGCGGTTTTTTTTACGAAAAAGATCTGAACAAGAACAAAGGTTCGTAAAGGAACGAACATTACAGTTCAATTTATGATCAATTTCAATTGTTAGATTTTTTTTTGTAAGAAAAGCCACATGATATTTATCATAATTTACCATGTACTAATGGACCATAATAATTTTTCATCTCATAAAACTAGCACAATTTGGTATTCTGTACTGGTCTTATAATTTTTATAAAAGCAGAAAGAATCAGGTTTCGATAATACATGTAAATGGTTAACCAAAGGGGTTGTACGCAAATTTAGAAAAATCAATTTCAAATTGTGAGTTTTCGTCAAATCTAAAGAGCAGATTTAACAGAAATTTTAGATGACAATTCAAATACCTGTACATGTAGTTGTTTCAAACTATGTGTGATAATTATTTCTCAATCCCATGCATTTATAAATTTTTTGTCTTTAGCAAATTATTTTAATTTTGATTCTGATTTTGCTTATATTTAAGTTGAATGGTAGTGTTGTATGTATAGCCATAACACATAAACAGTTTCCGTCAAGTTATTTAGAGGATTTTTTTTATTTTTCTTATTAAATTTTCTGCAGATCGAAAAAGTGACTCTTCAAGTCTTTTTTCAAAAACAGTAAAATTAATTGAGAGATTTGAGTAGATAAAGCTAAAAGTAAGTACATAGTAATTTGTGTATCTTTAGTCCAAGAATCCTACCACGACTAAAATTCTTTTCCTCAGAAATCACTATTACCATAACAACTCAGTATAGGGTTCTCACTAAGATGATCCACAAGTTTTGGACTTGCAAAAAGTACTTGACTCGCCATTTTCTAAACAGTTGAGGTCCAAGTTGCATCAAGAATCAATAGCAATGATCAACTATTTTATTACCAAAATAAATTATACTAGTAACTTAAATCTTATTTAATTCAATATATTTAGAACAAAAGATTTGATGAATAATGAAATGACAGGGTTATTGATTTTTCTTAAAACTGCAGATATACTGTGGCAAAAACTGACCAGTCACATCCATGGACTGAAAATTTCTTAGTGAGGACCCCCAATAAGGTCAAACAGGTTTCAAAGAAACAAAGGTTCTCTTAAGAACTACCTTGTGTAACAGTATGAGAAGTATTGATATGGACTTTATAACAAATCTCTGTATCTCTCTTGATACTACAAGTTCAACTGAATACCATGTCTGTAATTAGTGGCATTAGACTGCCACCTAGATTACCATGGCAACCCCTGCAATTACTAGTCTTAACACACATTATTATTGTTGAATCTGTCTAGAATGTGTATTTGTACTTTTCATTTGTCAAATAAAGCTTTTTGTCATTAATAGTGTTTTTTATGCATAGTGCGCTAATGAAGGATTCAACATAATCGTACTATACTTCACGTATTCCAGTTAAAAGTCAAAGAACTTTGTTTTGGGATGTAGAAATACATGGTATTTGTCCAGTCTTAAAATACTATCACTTATATATTTCTTTTCATATTTTTAAGTAAACAATATAATCTTTGAATTCATTAACCAAGGTTTGAACAAAATTTGTCCAGGTTTTCTATTTTTAAATGATTGAATGCCTAGAAATGGAAATACAATATTGTTAGCTGTTATTTTTATATTTTATTGTTTCCTTTCTTCCTCCCGTTATATACTGTAAATTCAGAAATTATTGCAATGTTTTTATTATTGCAAAAAATGTGACAGTGTTAACATAGCTGTAATTTAAACTCATTTTGAAATTTTTACATGAATTTTTTTTTAATCTTTGCAAAACTTAAAATCACATTTAAGTCCATAAATTTAAAAATCGCAATATTATATGCACACAATAATTTCTGAATTTACAGTATACTGTTGTCCCTTCCTCTGTCTGATAAATGCCTCAGTGACCCCATAGTAGTATGCCAGCCTCAGGTGTGAGAGGTCGACGGACTCAACCCCAGTCATAACAAACCAAAGACTTGACAATTGGTATGTGCCACTTCCTGCTTAAGCAAGGTGCAATTATGAGTAAGAGCAATGACTGGTCTCCACACAGTCTGAATACTATGTCTAGGTGAGCTGACATGTCTTCTGGCAGAATGTTACCTTTAGAACTAGCACTATAGAATTCCAACTCACCTTAAGAACTAGCACTATAGAATTCCAACTCACCTTTAGAACTAGCACTATAGAATTCCAATTCACTTTTAGAACTAGCACTATAGAATTCCAACTCACCTTTAGAACTAGCACTATAGAATTCCAACTCACCTTAAGAACTAGCACTATAGAATTCCAACTCACCAGAATTGATCTAGTAGAAACCATATATAACCTAATTATATTTGTATCAAATTATTAGTTCTTTTTCTGAAAACATCTTAAAGAAATATGACTATATTCCCTGCTTTGTACAAGACCAACATAACCTGCCGGAGTTTTAAAGTGCATAGTTTACAAGGTTAAATTTACTTTAATCATGATATGATGAATGCTGTTCAGACCTCGATTTGACAAATTATAATGAAGTTGTCATTTTAAAATATTTGCCACATAATGGCTTTGATCCATGTTTCACAGTCACAGATGGTCAAAAACTTGAAAGTTGAGGTTGGGATGTATACTATGAAGTTGAGGTCACATAAACCTGAACTGTTCATTTAGATTTGAAGATTTGAATTGAAAAGCAGGGTGTTTGACCATGATTTCACGGTTCAGTGGGACAGTGCAATTGCCAGTGTCCTATGTACATAGTTTCTCGCTTTGTAGTTTTGCTAGGTTTTAAATCTCTTGATTCAGATGAAAACATACCTGCCAATAAAAATCGAGCGTCACTGATGAGTCTTGTAGAGGAACCACAACGTCTTGCATACACAATTTAAAACCTGGTATGTGATGCGTTTATTTCATAGTTTTAATGAACTGCAACACAACTTGAGAACGACAAAAATGCAAATATGAACTGGCTCCTTGTGAGATTAATATCCATGAAACTATAATTTTGATTAGTTTAAGCACTTTGTTTATTACTTTGAAAACTATTATTTTAATTTTCATTGCTGCAGGAATTACTGTTAAAGAATTCTGCACTTAAATTGCTCTAGTCAACTTTAAAGATCATCATAAAACATTTAAACATGACTACACATTTTGCAATGCATATCAAGTTTGCTGTTGAAAATATGTACATTTCAAGGTATCAGTGTACGGCAATTAACAAATTAAAATAAAATTAAGAATGGAAATGGGGAATGTGTCAAAAAGACAAAGAGCAGAAAACAGCCAAAGGCCACCAATGGGTCTTAAATACCCAGTAATTTAAAACTCTTTCTGTTTCTTTGGTGTCTTTGCAAGATCTACCTTCATCCAGAGTGCTCAAACCAAAACATTTTATGAATTGCCAGGATGCATAAAAACGCTGCAACGTTTGAAGCGAGATCTATTATAACATTCAAATTAATTTGTTTTAAGCTTTGATAAATATAAATTGTTTTTTCGGTTTGCTGTCCTGTTGATAACGAGGTTAAAAAGCAATATAACACATTTCCCTCTTTTCATACCATTAGCTCAACACAAAAGAAATACTAACTGCTTACTAGTAAAACAAAATCAAAAGATTGTTAAGATAGCATTCAGAAACAGGATAAATGATACCCGAAATTTGAAGAATGAAATAGTGTATCACTACAGGAGTTAAAGCTTTCATTATGAAGTAGAGTTAAACAAAGTTTCCATTCCAAAGTAGAGTAAAACTATGGTGTCTATCTCAAAGGAGAGTAAACCAAAAGTGTCCGTTTCCTAGGAGAGTAGAGCCAAAGAGTCCGTTTCAAAGGAGAGTTTAGACAATTAAATTGTCCATCTCAAAGGAGAGTAAAACAAAAGTGTTTATTTCAAAGGAGATTAAGTTAAAAGTTTCTATTCCAAAGGAGAGTTAGGCAAAAGAGTCCATTTCAAAAGAAGAGAGGTGAGCAAATTGTTTATTCCAAAGGAGAGTTAAGCAAATTGTCTATTCCAAAGGAGAGTTGAGCAAATTGTCTAATCCAAAGGAGAGTTGAGCAAATTGTCTAATCCAAAGGAGAGTTGAGTAAATTGTCTTTTCCAAAGGAGAGTTGAGAAAATTGTCTATTCCAAAGGAGAGTTGAGAAAATTGTCTAGTCAAACGGAGAGTTTAGCAAATTGTGTATTCCAAAGGAGAATTAGGCAAATTGTCTATTCCAAAGGAGAATTGAGCAAATTGTCTAGTCCAAAGGAGAGTTGGAGAAAATTGTCTAGTCCAAAGGAGAGTTGGAGAAAATTGTCTAGTCCAAAGGAGAGTTATGCAAATTGTCTATTCTAAAGGAGAGTTTAGCAACTTTTCCATTTGAAAGGAGAGTAAAGAACAGTTCCAATTCCAAAGAGAGTTTAGCAAAAGTGTGCATTGCAAAGGTACCCAAATCCATATGGTTTTATTTGTTATTAATGATCTCAGAGTTTCTACAGTATTTTGGCTCGTGACAGTTTGAAGAGCTCGACATATTGTAACTTGTATACACGTGCACGCTTGTCTATTATTGGAGACTAATTAATTACCGTCTAAATCGGTTATTTGTGTCATTGGGTTGTTGTCTGCAGGGAGCCCTACATTCCTGAGGGAGCCCTACATTCCTGAGGGAGCCCTACATTCCTGTCTATTTAGAGACTTCTGCCAAGCTATTTTTTTCTATTAAATTCTGGAATAATTTTACATGATTTCTCTAATATACATCGAATATGCAAATGTAAATATGTCATGTAGAGACATATGATACAGAACTAGAAAAAATGCTTTTCTCAGAACCAAGGTTCGTGATTTAGGTTCATTATGTTCCAGTGATTATTGTCTGAAATGCAGCTTTCATTGCACCAGTAAGCATACGAAACGTGTTCAGGTTATTAACAGAAAATGATATAAGATAAATAACAGCAACAGTACATGTATCAAGAAGTCTTTTCCGTTATAGTTTTATATGAGATGGAAAAAAAGAAGTTTATTGTATTTCAAGATAATGTTGTCATATAATCAGTTCAAATGCAGCAATTTTGGTAGCAGAACGATGCATAAGAGTTACAATTTCTGAAGTTTTCGTTACTTTGAATGTAATAGAATTAATACACTTGTCTATACCTCCATATTTGGATCAATATTAAACCAAAAATAGCCTACCTAGCTCATTATTTAAAAAGGTGCATTAAACACGAATTAGTCGACATCCAGGGAAAAATATCCATCGAATTTTAAATATTTCCTTGACGTAGGATAAAAGAAAACAAATATAATACTCATAACAATTAGTAATAAAATAAATATTGTTTACCGAATCGCTAGTCCTGATAAACAAATATTTACCAGCATTTGACATTTAAATGCTCTTCGTATTGTATGTATTGAAACCTGGATAGAGTTAACCCGACACCTTTTTCCAAAACAGCATTTTTCTGTAGGAAATATAAAATATCTAATAGTATATATCTTTATTGCACAATTACACCCATGAGGGTCAAGCAATACAATGAAACACTAATTTTATACTATACAATGCAATACAATGAAATACAATGAAATACAAAATAATACAATACAATATATGGAATAATAGAACATTAGAGTTCAATTATAAATGTATGTACAAAACACCATCATAACCTTGCCTGACACGGGTCTGACTCCCTCAGTTCTAAAGACTGTTTAATGAAGACTTCAATATGACAAACAAGTTCAGGGATGGGGTTTAGAATGTGTTTAAGTTTATTGAATGCATCAAGATGCTGAAAGAATGGTACATAGTCTTTTAGATAAGCAAAAAGATTAGAACGCAATAGTGCTGAATCTGGTTTAAGGTATTTTCAGGGGTATCTTTTTTGTTTAGGTACCAAAATCATTTGTCTTTTTTCAAGGGTGACATATCGTTATTCGAAAATGACAAACTGTTTTTGCGATCAAATACTTTGCTCATTGTTGAAGGCCGTACGATGCCCTATAGTTGTTAATTTATGTGTCATTTGGTCTCTTGTGGAGGGATGTCTCATTGGCAATTATACCACATCTTCTTTTTTTTTTATTATATAAAAACAAGACTTTCTTTAAACTCAATTTTGTAATTATCACCCACCCAATTTTCAATGGAAACAAATTGCTTATTAACTTCCTAATTATAATCAAACTATTTATCTATAAAACATACACGCCCCACCCCCTCATAACGTATGGTGTTTTACTGATTTCCTGCAAAAAAATCTCTCGGTGTGAGCGAGATGTGCTAGAAATTTAATGTAGATCAAAGGCTATTTTAATCTATCTACAGGGGCGGATCCATAATTTTAGGTAAGGAGGCGCAAACTTGAATTTTCAAGAAAAAAAAATGGAGGTAAAATTATCGTTTTATTCTTTATCAAGCTGAGTATAACCCAAGCTTTGCAAATTTTATGGGGGGCGCACTCCCGTCACGCTCCGCCTGATTCCGCCCCTGGTCTGTTCAGCGTTTCTAAATATTGTCAACGCTGTACTGACCCGTCCTCGTGCATGATACTGTGCTCGTCTCGCGTGAATGAGATCGTGGTTATGATTCCCGTACGCGTCCAGACTTGAAAATAACTATTTGCAACTCCTCCGCTTTATGATACGTGTTGGAGTAACAGGGAAGCCTGATTGATTCGGAGTCAGAATAATAATAATAATAATCTTTATTTGTCATATAAGTAACATTATACTTGTGACATAAACAAAAGTAACAACAACAATAAAATAACTGAGTTGAATAACACATATCTATATATATATATATACAAGTAAAACTAACTAAGAGTCCCCTGTCCTCAGCTCTAAAGACTGTTTTTTTTTCACTTGGTTTATATTAGAAGGATTTAGTAGGACTAATAGTTTGTACACAGTTAAAAGAAAATGCCTGCTGCTCTTTGGTCGAGGTGTTGTCTCTTTGACATATTCCCTATATCCATTCTCAATATTACTTCTTGTGACCTATTACATGAGAAGCAGCACGTTAACCAGCTGAGTGTTACAGTATATCAATTTAAGCTGTCAGTCTCGTCTTGGTATGCATGTATAATAATTGCCACTCACTGTACATAAAACACCAATGCATCCTAAATCAATACCCTACTGTCCATATGGATGAAAAATGTTTTAATCCCAAGGGCGAAACATGACTAGCTAATATATAGATACTCAAACTTAAATAATCTAATATCGATAAAAAGCACTCTTAACACAATAATGCTATGGACGTAACCAGATAAATCGATTAAGATTTTACATAAATATATCGTTCTTTGCTATTTATAGTTAGATATTGGATAATTTTCTGAAGACATTTAAATCTTAGAAAAAAAATAATGATTCATAAGAAGTAACATGTAGAAAGGAGTATTTACATTCTACAATTATCGGCGCGAAATCACAATAAGTGCCGACAACAAATTGGTTGTCATGGCAATGCTGACGTCAGAACGAAGAACCATTTCTTATATTTAATTAATATTGGTATTTCATTTTCCATCATTTTAATATTCTTTTACAAACTATCGACATCTGCCTCGTGTAATATATAAAATGCTACTAAAAACAGAAATACACACGGCATTTTGATTTGCACTAGAAACGATATGAAATGAAGAGAGGAAAAAAATAGGTCACTGACTCATCAATACTATTCGTTTATTAAAGGATACACGATCTCCTGATACAACATGTCGTTTGTTCGACAAGAGTTCAACATCGCCGTTTTGATTAGAAAAATGTATTGTACGAAACTTGATAGGTTTTCCTTTCAAGTTTTAACTAATGCAGCGTTTTTAACATGCATGTACTTCCGGCTTTTTAGAGTGAGAGACACTGACATAAGGTAACCATGATCTTTATTGTTAGCAAGGCTAGATATCTTAGTTTTGATCTAAGCATATATATAAATCGATCATTCAGTGACGAGAAAAAAAACAATTCAGTGGCGAATATTTCACGCATATTTACGACGAGAAAAAAATCAGTAGCGAAGTTCTGCATACAGGATTTATATAAATGAAGTAATTGTGAAGGGCGGGAAATATTGTCCACATGAAGCGGGCATATTCGATAGAGGTAGAACATATCTCAAGCAGCCGGCTACTCAGCAAAGGGTCGTTTATTGCTTTAACTTGTTTACGTTTAGAGAGCATATTGCACACTCCTACCCACTAGACTTAATTTTATGAATAAAGTTTTTTTTTTTTTTTTTATCCTACATTGAACTTTTCATGTCGTCCCTAAGGGTCAGTGAAATCTTTTATATTCGCTGCAATTATTGTCCTAAGTCGAGAATCTAATGTTCAGTACTTGTCGTTTGTTAATGTGGTTCGAAAATTAGTGTTTCTCCTTTTTTGTCGAGCCTTCGACTTTAGTCGAAAAAGCGAGACTAAGCGATCCTACATTCCATCGGCGTCGGCGTCGTCGGCGGCGTCAACAAATATTCACTCTGTGGTTAAAGTTTTTGAAATTTTAATAACTTTCTTAAACTATACTGGATTTCTACCAAACTTTGACAGAAGCTTGTTTATGATCATAAGATAGTATCCAGAAGTAATTTTGTAAAAATAAAATTCCATTTTTTCTGTATTTTACTATAAATGGACTTAGTTTTTTTCTGCGGGGAAACAAAACATTCACTCTGGTTAAAGTTTTTAGAATTTTAATAACTTTCTCAAACTATCCTGGGTTTGTACCAAACTTGGACAGAAGCTTGTTTATGATCATAAGATAATATCCAGAAGTTAATTTTGTAAATAAATAAATCCATTTTTTCCATATTTTACTTATAAATGGACTTAGTTTTTTTCTGCGGGGAAACATTACATTCACTCTGTGGTTAAAGTTTTTAATATTTAAATAACTTTCTTAAACTATCCTGGGTTTGTACCAAACTTGGACAGAAGCTTGTTTATGATCATAAGATAGTATCCAGAAGTAAATTTTGTAAATAAATAAATCCATTTTTTCCATATTTTACTTTTAAATGGACTTAGTTTTTCTGCGGGGAACCATTAATTCACTCTGTGGTTAAAGTTTTTAATATTTTAATAACTTTCTTTAACTATCCTGGGTTTGTACCAAACTTGGACAGAAGCTTATTTATGATCATAAGATTGTATCTAGAAGTAACTCCGTTTTTTCTGTAATTTACTTTTACTTTTAAATGGACTTAGATTTTCTTACAATCATAATTAGTAACAAGAGGAATATCTTTATTGATTTTTTCCTCATTGTTGTTGAGCCTGCGATTTACAGCAAAAAAAAGGGGAGACACTGGGTTCCGTGGAACCCTTACAAATTTTTTATATATAGATTATACCGTTGGTTTCCCGTTTGAATGGTTTAACACAAGTCATGTTTGGCTTGCTGTTCGCTGTGAGCCACCGTGACGGCTGTATGTTGAAGACCGTACTTTGACCTGTAATGTTTTACTTTTACAAATGGTTTCTCGGATGAGAGAGTTGTCTCATTGGCTTCCTGTTTTGTCAGATTCCCGTATCCCGCTTACACTATGTACCTAAGCAATTCTCAGTTTTTTTTGTAATTTCCCGTGTCCCACAAGACTTCATTTCCCGTTTTCACAGCACAATATTTCACGTGTCACGCTAAAACATTGGCAATCCCGCGTCACGCTTAGACCCCAATAAGATCCACTACTGAGATCAAAGTGGTTTTACAGAATAAAATAGTATCGCCCTCCGAAAAAGAAGAATAGAGAACAAATGGCAAAAAGTAGAGATTAATTGGCTTCCCGATTAAAATCCTTTTCATAACAGCGCGGACAAGACCATGTCTGTGTGGGCTCAAGCTATCAATTAACTGGGTCAGATCGTTCGTCTGTAACACCAACTTGTCATATCATATTTGTGATAGTGCAGAAACCGCCAAATGAAGAGCTTGAGGCTCTTAAGAGCCTGTGTCGCTCACCTTGGTGTATTTGAATATTAAACAAAGAAACAGATGGATTCATAAAAAAATAGTGTTTTGGTGATGGTGATGTGTTTGAAGATCATACTTTACTTATCATTCTCGTTACTTACAATTTTCTCTATCTGTAATGAATTTGGTCCTTTAATTACAGAGGAAAACACTTTGTAAAAACTTACCAAAATTTACCAAATTAATGAAAATTGTTAAAAAATGACTGTAAAGGGCAATAACTCCTTAAGGGGTCAACTGACCATTTTGGTAATGTTGACTTATTTGTAGATCTTAATTTGCTGAACATTATTGCTGTTTACAATTTATCTTTATCTATAATAGTATTCAAGATAATAACGAAAAACGGCTAAATTTCTTTAAAAAATACCAATTGGGGGAAAGCAACCCAACAACCAGTTGTCCAATTCATCTGAAAATTTCAGGGCAGATAGATATTTACTTGATAAACAAGTGAACCCACTGTAAGATTTGCTTTAAATGCTTTGGTTTCAGAGTTATAAGCCAAAATCTACATTTTACCCCTATGTTTTATTTTTAGCCATGGCGGCCATCTTGGTTATTTTGGCAAGTCACCGGACACAATTTTTAAACAAGATACCCTAATGATGATTGTGGCCAAGTTTGGTTAAATTTGGCCCAGTAGTTTCAGAGGAGAAGATTTTTGTAAAAGTTAACGACGACGGACGACGACGACGGACGCCGACGGACGCCGGACACCAAGTGATGGGAAAAGCTCACTTGGCCCTTTGGTCCAGGTGAGCTAAAAACGGAAAAGGAAACAACAGCATATAGCTAATCAATGACTTTTATGGAACCAGATACTTTATAGATCTTTGGTAGTTCTATATAAATCCTGGATCTAATGAACTTAGCATAGTCATCTGTTCATTCTTTATTCAATCTGATCGCTCCTGCTTCAAAAAGACATCGTGACTGTACAAATATATTTCAGATCTGATTGTGACAAATTGTGCACTTCATACCATATCATGTACGTCGTAATGGCATTTGCGTGATGTTCAAATCTACAATTTATCAATTATTGTTACCGTGAGATGAAACCAGAGACACAATTAGATCAAATTAGGACTTAAATTATGTCATTTCTGGGACCCTTCATAGCGCGATGTTCAGTGTGAGCCAAGGCTCCGTGTTGAAGACCGTACTTTGACCTATACTGGTTTAGTTTTACAAAATGTGACTTGGATGGACAGTTGTCTCATACCACACCTTCTTATATCTATTAAAGACATATATTAAAGACATATATATACACGTAAATAGTCTCTGGCATATAAAATGAATGCATAACTGGGACATACTTATGAGAAATAATGCAAAAAATATTTGTCATTTTTATTGCCCGTTAAATTAAATAGTTGATGGCTCATTTCATCATGGAAATGATTTATATACTGGTTCATGACGTATTTGTAAATCTTTTTTTCTTGATATTTTAGCAGTTAACAGGAGATCTCGATCTATAAAGATACATGTATTAAGGTAATAGGTTTGTTAGAGGAATACATTGGTAACATATTTTCAAATAGTGTTCTATGTTAAACCAAGGTTCTCTTGGTGGCCATCTTGCACAGTGAATTGGCAACAAAGTAGCAACACTTCATCAGAACCTCATAAGGAATATAAATGTCATAAAATTGATAATGGAAATGGGGAATTTGCAAAAGAGACAACAACCCGACCATAGAGCAGACAACAGCAGAAGGTCACCAACAGGTCGTCACTGCAACGAGAAATTCCCGCACCCGGAGGTGTCCTTCAGCTGGCCCCTAAACAAATGTATACTAGTTCAGTGATAATGTTTGGTTTCATTCCAGTCAGTGCTCCTCTACTCTAGAAGAAACATTTATATGTATTACCCGTAGGGTCTTAAGTCAAATTAAGTCCCCTGGTGGAGGTCATCTTGGATGATGGATAGGCTACCATGTAACAACACTTGGTCAGCACCTCATTAGGAAAAAAACCCAAAAATACCGAACTCCGCAGAAAATACAAAACTGAAAGTCCGCAATCAAATAGCTATATCAAAAGCTCAAACACATCAAACGAATGGAAAACAACTGTCTATTTCCTAACTTAGTAATACATTTCCTTATTTAGAAAATGGTGGATTGAATCTGGTTTTATAGCTAGCTAAACTTCTTACTTGTATGACAATCACATAAAATTCCATTGTATTGACAACGATGTGTTAACACAAGAGTGCACACGCTGAAATGTATTGCCTTCTTTACTAATCATTGATATTATGTTGATATTCCTAAATATAAAGCTTTATTACAACTGTCACATAAACTAAACATTAACCAATGAACTATAAAAATGAGGTCAAGGTCAGATGAAACATACCAGGCATGTACAGCTAACAATTCTTGCCTGCAACACATATAGTTTACCTATTGCTTATAGTTTAAGAAAAACAGACCAAAACACAAAAACTTTACAGATGAGCAATGAACTGTGAAAATGAGGTCAAGGTCAAATAAAACTTGCGTGACGACATATAGATCATAAAATATTTCCATATAATAAATATAGTTGACCTATTACATACAGCATAAAAAAAAAACAGGCCAAAACACAATAACTTAACTATAACCACTGAACCATGAACATGAAGTCAAGGTCAGATGACACATGCCAGTTTGACATGAACACTCCTTCCATACACCGAATATACTAGACCTATTACTTATAGTATCTGAGATATGGACTTGACCAACAAACCTTGTTCACTGATCTGTGAAATAAGGTTAAGGTCAAGTGAAACTGTCTGATGGACATGAGGACCTTGCAAGGTATACACATACCAGATATAGTTATCCTATTACTTATAATAAGAGAGAATTTAACATTACAAAAAATCATAACTTTTTTTCAAGTAGTCACTGAACCATGAAAATGAGGTCAAGGACATTAGACATGTGACTGACAGAAACTTTGTAAGATGTGGCATTCACAAACAAAGTAGGAAGCATCCAGGTCTTCTACCTTCTAAAATATAAAGCTTTTAAAAAGTTAGCTACTGCCGCCACAGCCGTGGCCGGATCACTATCCCTATGTTGAGCTTTCTGCTACAAAAGTCGCAGGCTCAACAAAAATTGGAACCCCTCAACATTTTGAATCCCCCTGGGAGTAATTAACCCCACACTCCTACCCAGCCTTTCTTTTGAAGTATGGAAACTTGTAGTACAATTTCACAGAGATCCATATTCTTAAACACTAGTTACTGTCAGGAAATTAGAAAATTGCATGTTTATGGCCCTTAATTCCCGCATTTATGGGCAGTTGCCTTCAAACTCAATCCCTGCCTTCCTTTTGTGATATGGAACCTTGTGGTACAATGTAAGAGAGATCCATACACTTACACACAAGTTGTTGTCCAGAAACTACAAAAATGCTTGTTTCTGGCCCTTAATACCTAAACTGTTAGCACTGTAACCCCCAAAATGAATCCAAACCTTCTACTCATAGTATACAACATTGTAGAACAATTTTAGAGCAATTGAAATACTTATACACAAGTTAATATCCTGAAAGTAGAAAAATGCTTGTTTTGGGTTCTAATTTCAAAACAGTTGAAAACATCATCCCCAAAATCAATCCCAACCTTCCTGTTGTGGTAATGAACCTTCTTATTTAATAACAGAGATCCATTCACTAAAACTAAAGTTATTATCAGGACAGTAAATATGTCTTTTGATGACGACAACGCAGACGATGCAGACAACATCATATTATTATACGATCCCAAAATGTTTTTGCGGTCGTACAAAAATGAATTCGAAAGACATGAAGAATACAACAATATACAATAGCACAATAACAGGATGTATAAGAATAGAGCTAAGACAAAGATCTGGCAAGGATCCAATTTACCAAATATAGTCCATTTTAATCCTTTTACTCATGACATATTTCATAACAAACAAGAATGTGTCCATAGTACATGAATGCCCCACTCACACTATCATTTTCTATGTTCAGTAGCCTGTGAAATTGGGGCCAAACTCTTTGGCATTTAAATTAAAAAGATCATAGAATAGGGAGCATGTGTACTAAGTTTCAAGTTGATTGGACTTCATATTTTTCAATATCTAACTTGACCAAAAACTTTAACCAGAAGCGAGACAGAAGGATGAAAGGACAGACTTGAAGCACAGACCAAAAAAAACATAATGTCCCTAAATGGTGCATGAAAAACTGTACATTTTATCAAGCAGTAACTGTGACTAAAACCATGAAAACGAGGTCAAGGACAATAGACATATTACAGCAGAAATCTCTTAACATAAGCATAAAAGGTATGAAGCAGTCAATTATAAAACCTATTGAAATATAAAGATTAACATAAATAGTTAATATTGCCACTGCCAGATAGAAATCATAAAGTCTCGCGTTCTTAGACTTCGTTTGAAGGTAAGACATAAACTGGAACCCTATCAATAACTGTTACCCCGATAATAACTGGTACCCAAACAATAACTATTCTCACTGCATACAAACAACAAAATATAATAAAAAATATTTATTATGATATCTAAAATATGCATCTCTTATAAAGAATGTCATACAAAGCAACAGTATAAAAGTATTATAAATGTACATTTCTTCATCTTTAATGTTCATTTATACAAATTGCCTCCCCTCCAAACCATCTTAATACAACAATTAGACCAACTTTCTCATTTCTGTTGATTTTGTTTTTTTCCATCTATTATAAAAAATATTAAAGTAGAGAAATAAATTCTCTGAACCTGATTTGATATTATTTTCAGTGTTTGAATCCTTACATTTCTCTTGTGTATGTACATGATTTCCATTGGACTATAATCATGCTATATGGCACTTTCTCATGTGATGTGTTATGGACATAAGCTTAAAAACGTACAACATAGCATTCCCAAAGCCTTCATCTGATAAATCAAAATCATTCAGATAGACATGAAAAAAATACCAAACTAAAAAGTGTTCAGATTTTATAGAATAATTTTTATTTTTAGGAAATTCAGATTGCTCCTCCGGTTACCAATTAATTTCTCAATCAGTTTTTAGGCCTTACATTGTTTTTGATGTATGAAACAAGTTTATGCTGGAGTAAAGATGATGAGCAAATTTAATGTGCAATTGAACACAAATTGCTTACTGGGAGTGAAAAACTAATCCTACAAAACTCCCCAATACTGTACTATAATTACATATCTACACTATGATCAATGTCCATACTCATATCTTGTTGCATTAAAAAAAGGTAGTAATGTGTTGTTCAATGTGACCATTTTAATTTTTTAGCATTCAGGACCTAAAAGATTTTTTTTTGGCCAGGTCCATGCCCAATTCATTGAACTTATGACTTATCTTAGCCCAGAAAGAAAAAAATCCAGCATTGTTGACTCAGGGGCAGATCCAGCCATTTTTAAGAGGGGGAGGTCTCAACTATATGTCCCCATTCAAATGCATTGATTGTCCAAAAAAAGAGGAGATTAAAACCCCAAGAACCCCCTTCTGGATCCACCACTGGAACTTAAAAAAAAAAGACTTTAAAATAATCTCCTCGTTAATATTAAATCAGTGTTATGATTATGGACATCAACTACAATGATATAGGTACTAAACAATTTCTCACACCAAAATAAAACCTGGTCTAAGATAACAGCACTGACCCTAAATTCTAAGTAAAATGTTATATAAAAAAATGGATTGATCTGTTTATATACAAATGAGATTACCAAAGAGCTACTTGTATACTAAATGAAATAATCTAAATTTGATATTTCTGAACACAATGTGGTGAAAACTTGCACCATTTTATAATGTTGTGATTGATATAATTACAATGCCATTGATATAATTAAAATTACAATGTCATTGATATAATTAGAATTACAATGTTTTTGCTATAATTAGAATTACAATGTTTTTGCTATAATTAGAATTACAATGTCATTGATATAATTAGATTTACAATGTCATTGATGTAATTACAATTACCATGTCATTGATATAATTACAAAATGTCATTAAAATAATTGCAAAATGTTATTGATATAATTACAATGTCATTGATAAAAATACAATGTCATTGATGTAATTACAAAGCCACCATACCTTCCAAAAACATTTGGCATGTGTCATTGAGATTTTTCAACTTTGACAAAAAAGTGGGACATATTAGTTATTATTGAGGTTTACGAATATTTTGCATACAGAGTATTCAATTATAATTTAAACTATACTCTGATGCAATTTCTCAAAAATTAAAAATTGCAAAATTTCTGAATTTACAGTTTATACAGTTTATGTACTAAAATAACATAAAATAATATAAAATCTACCAAATACAGTGAATTATTGAGTACTCTTTTTCAATTACTGTGGATTCATTATAATTTGCAGGGTATTTATTTCTATAATTTTGTTGGTGCATGTATAAAATTGAGAATGGAAATGGGGAATATGTCAAAAGAGACAACAATCCAACCAAAATGTTAACAACAGCTGAAGGCCCCCAATGGGTCTTCAACGCAGCAAGAAAATGCTGCATCCTGAGGTGGTCCTCAGCTTTTTCAAATTCAAATAGTCAACAAAGACAAACATTCCTGTCGGCTTCTATGCAGAACTTGTCAAAACCAAAAATCCAATATCATAAAAATTCTTTTTTACCACCATCCATACATTTTCTTAAATCATGTCAGTCAATGGGAATAAAATGAGACAGTTGAATTCATGTCAAAAATAGGCAACCAAGCAACATGTTCAAAAGTCATATTCTATCCATGTAGTGATTGAAGTTTCACCAGAAATCATTTAAGTTTAATCATATCTTGCTTACAAATCAAATTCAAAAGATGTTTTATTAAATACTTGTTGAATGCATTTGAGACAGTCTGGTTAATTGTGAGTCAGAGAGCAATTGACCTTAACAAACATTTTAATACACTGGACTAAAATTCATAGTTAGGCAAAACATTTATGTTACAATTAATCTGAAAAACATAATTTTTGCTTTAGTTTTTCAACCACACATTTTTTTCTCTTTTAGTTTCCGCCCTACACCAACAATACATTATTAAAATTCCATTAACCTGGTGTGACCTTTTTTTATTAAACAATTTACATATAAACTTCAAATATCAAAATTGCCCTACTTTTTATATATACATATTTATATGAAGGTGTGGATTAGTAGGCATTCTTCATTTTCATATAACATATTTGAAGAGGCCATTGTTATCTTTTTTATATTTTGATAAAAAAATTCACTCTATTCTTTAATTTGATTGTCATTTTTCTTTATCCTTACAATAATTCAGTCTTCACGCTGAGTGGTAGCCCAGGCTTGTAAAATTGCTCTCGGACTTGTAAAAATCATATCTACAGACCAACAGAATCAAACTAAAAAAAATCAAAAATTAAGCTCTGGGCCTGTAGATTTAACAGTTCATCATGAAGACTGCAATATTTTGCCAATTTTTCTCTATCCATACAATTTTTTGGCCAAATTTTCTCTCTATTCTTATTTCATTTTTCACCCTTCATTCTCTATATTTTGCCCATTATTTTCTAATCTGTTAAGCCCTTCAAGACCCCCATATATCACAGTAAATATTTACATGACATTAAGAATAACCTTTCACAATTTCACAGAAAACGATCTAGGTGTGAATTCTAGATAATCTGAAATTCATAAATGAAAATTTATAAATGAACAGTGTGATAACCATCAAATAACAACTTTGATGAAAGGGATAACAATACATAAATCAATTGTTATAACTATGTGTTGAAAAATGAGCAATAATCTTTAAAATATTTAATGAACCGTTGAAAAATGAGCAATAGACTTTAAAATATTTAATGAACCAACTTTATTCTAAATATAAGAAGAGGATGATCATCTCTAACTCATTGATTTATTGATAAATTGGTGTTTAATGCCACTTTCACCAATTATTCAGCACAATTTCATGGGAAGGTGGAGGATGCTGGGGTGCCTGGAGAGAGCCATCAACCTTCAGTTGGAAATCAGGCCATCCCAGTCAATTAAGATTGGAGTCAATCGCCCCTGACATGTGCTAGATTCATACTTACAACCTCAGTGTTGTCAACAGGAGAGTGTCTGATACAGCAGTTGTAATAACATCACTTCAAACAGTACATTATAGATTTAGGAATTTTTGTTATATATTTTAAATGTGAAAAACGTGACAGAATCAGGATTACTTTGATTTGAAATCACAACATTAAATTCAGATCTCATATGAAGCAGTCCATGAAATCACACAAATTATCAAATGAATACACTGTAATTTGGTAGAATATATATATGTGTACATGTGAAATGGCAAAAATACTAGTTCAATAATAAATGTCAGATGAAAATTTCAGACCAAAATACATTTGAGTAAAAAAATCATGAAAAAAGCCTTCTACGATGTTTATATTTTACAAAGTTGAATCTGCTTGATAATGGTCATACAAATGTTGCCCCTAAGGCATGATAGGTCATATTCGTCTGAGAATGATGGAAATGATGATTATATAGTATTTCAAATTAAAAACAATAAATATCTAAAACAATGAACACAATTTCAACTAAAAGGACGGCAATAAAAGTATGTACATATCATAAAACTAAAGACACCTGAAATTATAAACTTAGAAAATGTTTAAGCGTCGGATGTTGTAATTTTTACTAAAATAATTTCAAAGTAAGTATTTATAGACACACCAACAGATGGATTGAAGCCCAGTATTTCCATGTCCCTTGCAACACGTTATTTACGGCACAATGAAACATAACGGTAGTATGCATATTTCATTCTTTGCCATTTTACATGTCCAAATGACCACCAAAATGTACCTCCCCTTTTTGCATTTAAAAAATGTTTTATATAGAGCCCCAAAATGTACCCCTTTTTGCATTCAAGCAATGTTAAAAAATGTGCACAGTTGAACACTAATTCCTTATGCAGTTACAGTACTGTCATTCAAATAGTTACCATTTTACAATCATATATAAAAAAGAAAACAAATAGTATACAAAGAATTGATCAATAATAAAGCATACCTAGTCTTATTTAATTTCTGAATAAAAACAGAATATATAATGTTTTACAATACACTTGGAATGTACTTCTGTAATCTAAACATAATAAAAGTACAAAGACAAAAAATAAACTATTAAGACGAAAATAAGTATCTTAAATCTATTATTATTTCACAAATATGAGTTTCAATATATATTATTTTACTTTTCTTCATGGACGTTTTCAACATGTTAGTTTAAACAGTATTTATTAAAGAAAAATTACAAAAATAAAATATTACAATGTTACATGAAGTTCAAATATGGGATTTTGAAACAAGTTTGGAAAAACTTATAAAAGTTTGTCTCCCAAATTCTAAATATTCAGTCATTGAACATTTTAATTTGTGGTTCACCTTTATCCACAATCTACAAAAATTGGTATCCAACAAATAATAAATCCACAGTTAGGTATGGAGAATTTGTATATGATTTCATTTCTCTTTCTATAGTACTACATAATTACATACAGTGATTTTGGCAAAAAGCAGATCTATATAATAATTAACAATTTAAACATTAACAATAAAGCTGAACAAAATTCTGTGTTTTGGCAATTAAATAAAGCCATATCAATAGCATACATTTTGTTTTGCCTGGCAGAAGCACAACATAATTGAAGCCAGTGACAGGCTTTTTAATTTAATGTACTATAAACTTACAAGTATGTCATATAAATAATACTTGATATTTGAGCTTCAAGAACATGTCGTTGTAATTAAACACATTAATACTAGTATATTAACAAATAACTTCACTATTTATGCATGTATTTAAGTCATAGACAGTAGAATATATACCTTCCAGTTGGGAATGAGGAAAATTTTGTGGCAATCTTTCTAAGTTTATCTAAATATTTTCAATAAGCAAAACAAAAATAAAATCTTTATACAAATACATATAATGCATTTTAATTTTTTAATTTCTGCTGGTAAAATTGGCCCTTTCCCTCTAGAAAATGTAAATTAAGAATTCACACATCTTCATCTTAAGCATATCCCCACTTATAATTCAAAGTATTGGAAAGTTCAAAACAGAGAGTAGGTGTATGACAGTTCATAAAAGAGCACACACCTTAGAATCCATTAATGTTGAGCTGCTGACCAAATATAGTAATTTTGTTAAATAGTACGGGAAAAACGTGTGACAAAAATTTACGAGTTTGTTCAGGAATCAACATGTTAATAACTTTAAGGTTCTGTCAACAAATAACATGAAGCAGGTGTTTAGACAGATCTAAAATGTGCCAGACTTTTATTAATTCATCACTGTCAACATGCTGACCATATAAGTCATTTTTTGTTATTAGTTTCTGAATAAAGTGGGACAAAAATATTTTTAGGACAAATGAACGAAATACTTTATTCTGAATTGAAAAATAATTTGACTGATCTTTAAATGTTATTATGCATTCTTGGATTAATTAAAACTTTTACTGGGTGTGGAGTGTTAAATTTAAGTAAAATGTTTTCATCAATTGATTTTAATAAATTATAGAAAAGATTTAAAGTTTTGATGGTGGTACCCCAAAATTCCAATGGGGTTTTGAACCCTAAGATATTTTTTCCCAAAAAATAATCTTATGAAAACTTGCACGACTTTAGCCATGAATACCTAATTTCATAATTTTTGGCAAGATCAACATACTGAAAAAGCACTAAATATTTTTTTTATTCAAGCACCTTTATTTAGTCTTATGAAGAAATTTTTAAGCATAATTCTTTTTCCGTGACTTCGGCAGATCATTTAAATATGAAAATGAAAAACAGAAATAACATCTTTTATTAATATTTTTTAATTAACTCTCACAGGTATTGTTAAACTAAACGACAATGTGTTCCTCTTCTGTCAATATCGGGATTAAATTATAAAATAACACGTACATTTCATTTTCTTCTAGAAAATATTCTCACTCATATCATAAAGTATATGGATTTTGTAACAATTACATACTATAAAACAATAACAAGCTTATAACAAACAATTTTCTTCAAAATATTAACCTCAAAAACCCATAAAAATATCTACAAGTAACAACTGATACAATGTACATAAAAAACATTTCAGTCAAACAAACCCCTTACAGAGAGAAAATGATGTTTGGATCAGATTCATAAGTTATACAATCAATCAATATTCTATTGATATCTTGATTCAACAGTTTTATTTATTCCCATCTATCAGTACACAAGTTTTAATGATGATTAAAGAATATTTCTTTGGATTTCTTGTTGACCTTGGAGATTTAATTTGGAACAGAAAGGATTTCAGTTTACAAAATGGAAATATTCTTGTTGCATGTCATGATACAGGTGTTCTGAATAGACAGGTTCCTGCTTTACACAGGGTTCAGTTTAGACAGGTTTATTGTATTACTAATGAATACCATTATTTCAAAGATTTACAAAAAAAATCTATTTTCTACAAAACCCCATTTCTAACAATACAGATAATTTATTGTTGTTTTATCAAAAATAACAAACGCAAACAATCTAAACAGAGTTCTCTAAATCTTTCTTTTCCTGGTGGTCCTCGCAGAAATCTGCTGGTCCTCACTATTGAAAATACCAAAATTGTGGTGGTGCTTTGGAAATTTTGATAGTCAAAACTTTCGGACCACCACGTTTCTAGAACTCTGTCTAAGGATACCACAAAACAATTATTTCTTTCTTTCTCCCTTCCTTTATATAACTAACTGTGATGTAGACATATCTGTTCTTCCATAGCACTTTCCTGAATAACAAACACAAATACCTAATTTCTTTTCTCTATCCACTACCAATGCCAGGGAAGAAGAAGAAATGTGGCATCCTCAGTGTACTTTTATACTCAGACATTTGAGACATTTGGTCCATTTCTATCTGTGGACATCTTGATATTTTCCTTGAGACAACAGAATTGACCTGTAAAAAACATGTTAAATTATGTTGAAATGAAATATCATGAATAAGACTACAATTTTATTAAAAAAAAAAACAACCATAAAAATATCAAGTGAAGAGAACATTGCTTTCAAATATCCTCTAATAGAACAGAGTAATTTTCCATTAAATGATATGAATAACATATGATAAGTGTGAGTTTGAATCAACTTAGAAGTAAATCATTTCAAAGCCGACCCTGTCTACCTTTCTTATACACACATATAGCAGTAATGCTCTGAAGGTTTATTTCGTTCGATCTTTTCAACCCAATTTTCTTTTATAAACTAAATTCTAACCAAAATCATCATAAAACAAATGCTATATATATAGGCTTACATGTATATGCATACTTTGGCAGAACCATGAAATCAAATATCTATGAATATACAATATTTATCCACACTTTGCACACTGGAATATAAACAGTGGCATACAAAACAGAATTTTGATATTCTATCTTTGAAGATAATTAGAACAAAGAAAAGAAAATCCAATTGACCAGAGATTGATTTTTGGTGTTTTAAAGCCACTTTTGGACTATTTTGTGGCGACCCCTTTTTAATTGTTGGAGGTAGCCTGGAGAAAACCATGTAATTTTAATTCTTTTCCTCTTGAAACATCTTGATGATCTTATAGCAGTGCTCTAAAGATACACTTGATTTGATCCCGGACCAAGTTTAATCAAAGACTTTACCACATTTTCTTTTTTAAGAACATTTGATTTCAAGAGTATTTTTTTTATCACATTTTCAGATTTTCTTATGGTGTCCGACCACCGATTACTCCCTCCAATTGAGAATACATGTAAAAGTAGGTATACTGGGACACAAAATAGTGCTTTTGATGTCATTGTATACTTAAACTTACCATCAAATTTGCAGTCATGAAACTTTTGGTGAAAGAGAAATATATTTAGACTATTTTGAGCAAAATTTGCTTGTGACTAGTTGTCTATGAGTTTGCATTTAAAATTCAGGATTAATGTGCTCCATAGTATACTAACTTAAGCTTCCAGAAAACTAGGGGTCATTTTTGTAATACCTGTATAGGTAGGTTGAAAATTGGCATGTAGAAAGGTGATACTTGTACGATTCAGGATATTCCTAGTTTCTATGAAGTTAAACTTCAAATAAAATATTAAGAAAGCTGTGAAAATTGCAAATTTTTGTTAAACATAAAGGAATTTTAATTAGTGATTTGACACCTTATCTGTCTATCATACTTGCCCTATTTAACATTGTGCAAACATCTTCTGTTCTGGCAAACTTCATAAAAACTTGAACAAGAGCTTCAATATACCAGCTGCCTCGTTCTCTGTTTCTCCAGGCATAATACCCTGCAATCAGTAATACAAGATTTTAAGCATAATACCATGCAATCAGTTAAACAATAGTTTTAGCATTATACCCTGCAATTACATGTACTAATACAAGAGTTTAAGCATAATACAATACAATCAGTATTTGGTGGGGTTTGTGTTGCTTAGTCTTTTGTTTTCTATGTTGTGTTTTGTGTACTATTGTTTATCTGTTTGTCTTTTTTCTTTTTTAACCTATGGCGTTGTCAATTTATTTTAAACTTTTTAATTTGAATGTCCCTCTGGTATTTTTGCCCCTCTTATACACGTTTTTAAGCATAATATGCAACACTCATTTATACACAAGTGTTTTTTTTTAAAGCACATATATATACATGTGTGACTGGCTCAAGAAATATTTAATGTGGATTCATTATTATTTGTTGGAAACAAATTTCGTCAATTTCTTGGGTACAGGTGAACCAATAAATTAAGTATTCTACAAATTGCAAATTTTCTATAAGGTAAAATGCAGATTTTGACAAGACCATGACGTCATATATAAACATGAAAGTTTTCTTCAATCTACAAAAATCGGTACCCATGAAAATAAATGGATGAACAATAAACTGTTTCACAACAAGCCTGATGCTTTCTACTTATTGTGTTGTTTATAGTTTGCCGACACTTTTTGTTTCTATATTTTACTTGTGGATTCATTAACTTTTTCTGGGATATCAACTATTTCGGGGGATTAATGAAAACTTGTATATCGGTGGATATATGATTGACATTTTGCCAAAGTCTCCATACAAGCCTATAGAAAGGGTGTTCTTCCTTGACCATTTAAATTCGTGGTTAACCTTTTCACAGATAATCTAAAGAAATAATTAAGAATCCAAGGTATCTGCTGTTATCCTTGTGTAGAATAAAAAAAGATCCATATTTTTCTGTTCTTTATACATTTTTCACATTATTCTCTATTCTTAATAATTCAGCATCCAATTAATCTCTATTTTTTAGGGGTATAATTTTCTCTATTCTTTATTTTTTTAGTCATTTATTATGCACTTTTTGTCCATTACTGTGGATACGAATTCAAATGTTCAACAAATATCATATTTGCAATAGGCTTTGTCTACATAAATTGGCAAAACCACTAAATCAAATATTCAGAAATACGCAAGTTTTCAGCAATCCACGAAAATAGATATCCATGAAAATAAATGAATCCACATCCTCGAGTATTAGAATTGATTGATTGATAAATTGGTGTTAAACACTGTTGTGCTATTTCATGGTGATCAGTTTTTATAGGAGGAAGACAGAGTGCCAAGAGAGAACCACTGAAGAGGGGGGATAGGACCTTTATCGGGACTCCGGGATCGGGTGTTTTTAAGCTCGGGATTTCAGATTGACCCTTTTGGGACCTCAGGATCGGGTGTTTTTAAGCCAGGGATTTCCTGATCAGGACCCCTCCTATCCCCCCTCAGTGAACTTTGGTAGGAAATCTCAAGTATTAGTAAGGTGATTACCTGTTTGCGTAGGAAAACATATAAGCATATCTGACATAGTTGGTAGTTGATAAGGCTTACAAGGGGCTCCATCATGTTCATCACCATACATCACACCACTGTCTAATGCTCCTGAAAATATCTTTTTTATATATATTTTCAAAAATCAAACATGTACACTGGAACTAATCTGATAAAGTTAAAAGGTTAAGTGACATGAGATAATTTAATGGTTTAATTAATTTCTAAGTTATATAATAAAAGTAAGGACAAAAAAGGCCAGGTGTCAATTTTTTGATGAGGAAATGTCTCTGTGTTTTTTTTTAATACAAAAAAGTCTAGGTGACAATTTTTTAAGAAGGAAAAGTTAAGGTGGTAAACATTTAATAAGGAAAAGTCCAAGTGGCAATTATTTGATAAAGAAAAGTCTAGATGACATTTTTTCAAGAAGGAAAAGTTGAGGTGGCATTTTTGATAGTGAAAAGTCTATGACATTTTTAAGAAGGAAAAGTCAAGGTGACATTTTTTTAGTAAGGAAAATTAAGGTGACATTTTTTAGTAAAGGAAAACTCTAGGTGACATTTTTTTTTATATAAGTAAAAGTCTATGTGACAAATGTTTTAATAAGTCAAAGTCCAAGTGGCAATTATCTTTTAAAAGAAAATGTCCCAGCAGGTGATATTCATTTAATAGGGAAATGTCTAGGGGACATGTTTTCATAAGGAAATGTCTAGGGGACATTTTTTCATAAGGAAAGGTTGAGGTGATAATTTATTAATAAGTCTCGGTGACAAATGTCTTACTTAGAAAAAATCCATATGGCAATTTTTTGTTTATAACAAATTATTTTATGACTAAATATTATAAAGCAAATGTTTAGATGATAATTTCTGTTTTTATAAGAAAAGCTCAAGTGACCGTATTTTAAAACAAAGTCAACGCTTTTGGTGATTTTCTTCGGAATCTTTGTAAAATGATCCACTGTAAATTTAGAAATTATTGTTTTTATTATTTTGAAAAATGCGACAGGGTTTATCATCACAACTATTAAAACTCGCATTTTAAATTTTTTTCTTTAAAACAAACAGGATTTTTTTTAATATCGCAAAAGTTAAAATCGCATTTTAGTCTAATATGGCAAAATTGCTATAATAAATGCATGCAATAATTTCTGATATACATTACCTATAATTTACAGATATCAGAGTAACCTGCCTAATTTCCAAAATCCTGCTTTAACCCCAAAAATTGTCTGAGTAAAAGTTTAAATACAGGATGAAAGTTATAACTTTTTGATCAGATGCCAAATGTTGCAGGCAACTTAATAGTATCTGTTATATTTTTTTAAACTTTCTATACTGAAATGCAATATAGATATTGAAATATTGTTAAGATATTTGTCCTTGTTGAAAGCTATTTGTTAACCTCTAGAATACTGTCATTCTTTCCATCTTTTTCATTTGAATTATTTCCAACATTATCAGTACTTTTCTCATATATTTTAATTCATTTTTTAAAATTTTTATTGGCTTACCTCCCCTGCAAGCCTGAATAATAAATATTTTTGGCTTTCCTCTTAGATTTTTACAATGGCTATTATCAAATAAAGACATGATGCTGTCTAGAAATATCTTTCTCCCGTCTGTACCAAATATATATCCTTCCTCTCCATGACTGAGTATACATACTACACAGGCATCAGCATGGGCGTGGTCAGACAACTCGCTAAACTCTTGCAATTTGATTGCTATTTCCTGTCACAATAAAAATCGTAGAATTAACATACATGTATATAAATCAACAATCAGGGAATTCAGTGATACTCATTAGAGCTTATGTTTAATATGTTTGACAAATTGCAAATCCAAATAAAGTTTTACGAATTTACTTTGGTTGGAACTGAAAACAGTTATTTCTTTCATAATACAATGAGAGCTATATAACCCTGTTTTAAAGATAATTCTAATATGACAGCCTATCATCGTCAATCAGTATAATCACAGTATATCTCCTTTTAGCCTAAGCGCATATATACATAAAACTGGCTGTTCAGCCCAACTTTATAATACTCAGGTATTCTCAATTTTCGCCATCATAACCAACAGTTTACATAGACCAAGAATCAGATACAATTTAGTTATCTCTATTTTAAAACAAAATAAAATCAGTGTTTTCCTTTTTTCACTAAGGTAAGGTGGGTGTTTTCAAAAAATCACTTACAACCGGGTGTTTTGTTTTTTTTAAATGTCCAACCGTTTTTTTTTATTTACTGTGGGTGCACGTTGGGGTCACAAAAATAAAGTTTAGTATAATATTCACATTTAATGAAGTTGAAAAACATAAATACAAGTAGTCATATTAATTGTCAAATATTCTTTGATTTAATTTTTTTCAACAATTTATCTCTTTTCTCTCTTCTTTCATTTAGAATTTTATGCATCAGCATCCTCCTGCCAATGCAGGGCCTCTCGATCCAGGTTTCTTGCTTTTGTGTCGTATTTTTGGCACACAGAACAGTAGTATCTTTCCTCTGTGACTATAAGCCATTTGAAGTCTTGCTCATATTTGTCTTCACTTGGGTGTCTTTTCCGTTGTTTGGTTGATTTTTGTTCAATTTCCACAACTTCAACATTGCTATCAATTTTATTTAACTTATTTGGTCTGGTATTTTCTTTATCATCATCGTCATCTGCCTTTCTTTTCCCCCCGATTGATAAATGAAAACATTGAAATTTGACGATTGGACGCCATCTTTGTCAATGAAAACAAATCAGCGAGGCGCGATTAGTATTCAAATTGTAACGGTACAGAATCGAAAAAAAAACTTTAACCTGAAGCATGACAGACGGACAAACAAACGCACAAACCAGAAAACATAATGCCCCTCTAGATCTACTATCATAGGTGGGACATAATAAAAATAAAAAAGTTAGGGCCAGTTCTAGCCCTCCATGAACATCCTCCTTTTCTGAGGGGTTAATCTTTTATTTCAATTTTATTAGTAATAGAGCTTTTCCTACGTTAAACCTAATTTTCTCCATGTGGACTGATGCATCTCCATTGTTGAAACCAACAATTTTTGAAATTTGAATAGCAATAACCAAGTCAGTTCATTAATAAAACTGACCTATACATTCACAGTAAGTTGCAACCAAATAATGACTAGAAAACAACATACCTTAGCAGTCAAACCATCTGAATCATTATAAATTGTTACATCAAAATGCAACTGCGAAAATAGATGATAAAGATTATCCCTATCAATATTTGTTCCTCTCCTGGGCGGCTTTCCTTCCACTTCATTAACATTTACTATCAAGGCTTTCCCTCTTGGTATCCTGATCATAGAATAGGACTGCAAAAAAAATGCATAAAAGTAAGTTATACATGTATATAAAAATAAAGTATACAATAATTTAATTCATGGAACTAAGAGCCAAGTGGCATTTTATGGACCAGGCTTCCATCCCTAGAAGAGTGTAGGAATAAAAATTAATGAACTAATTGTTATATCATGCAAAAGAAACCTGGGTAATATTTATTCTTTAGTGCCAATGATAGATGTCAGGTTGCTGTTGTTTGTTCCATTCACAACATGATTAGACTTCTGGTATCAAAAGATCAAATAAAATTTTGGTTGTGAATTGTTGAGAGTTAATCTAAAGTTGTCTTTATAAGTTGTAATCTGTTATCTGATGTTTGTCTTGCCTTGACAGAGTCAAAAGGGGAGGCATAAGGATGCTGTTCCTGCATCAGCGGCAACATTTGTATTAGTTTGTGATTAGGTCTAGTATATGATGAACAACTTGTGGTAGAACAATGATATTAGGTATGCAGTTGTATAAGCATTGGCATATTACTTTTCCATGGAGATTATTTGGCTCAGCCCCCTCAGTCAAGGTCTAAAACTTCCTGAAACATTTGTTTTCACACCATTAGAAATTGTTCAGCTGCTTTCTGGTTGACTTTTATATAAAACCCTCTTTCACTTATAGTTTTATATATCAAATTACCTTTTTATAATGTTCTATGTAAAACTGTCTGGTACTGGACTCTACTTTGACCATTACTGGTCCATCTGTAAGGTCTAATGAGGGGTCATCATGTTCACCTCCTGGGACCATCAATCGTTTCCCAGTCTCTAGTTCAGGGTCTATTATTTCTTTAGACTGTGTACTGACTAATACTATTGGTGGTGTTCGTTTTGGCTTTGGGTCCTCAAAGACTGGAATGGTGATGATCTCATCCTCAGCTAATCTTGGTCTTTTCGCTGAATGAGAGATTTTAACATATGATGCTTTGATCTGTATTATATTCTATATACATGTACATAAGATATCATGTAAACTTCTGAGGTTATTTAACCTTAATTTTTTTTTGGGCAATTTGATTTATAGCATGGAAATTAAAATGACACACATTTTATAAAACTCCAAATTTGATCCTACAATCTTTTTCAAAGTTTCCCCCCAAAAAAAACAGTGCATGAAAGCATTTAAGGGTAAAATTATTTTTTGCCTTTTGGAATGACAACAAAGAGACATATAAAGTAAACTTTATAAAATTGACTTATCTCCCTTTGTCCATAATAATAGACAGAACAGGTGGTTTTCTTGGAAAGTATAGTAACAAATATTCACAGATCTTTTACCATGTTTATGGCGGACTACAGTGTGAATCTTGCTTCTTGTTAAAGACTGCATGATGAGTAATACTTAGTTGATTACATTCCCTTCTAATGGTCTCATTGGCAATCTTACCCTATCTCCTCATTTTGATCTTGATGGGATCTTTATAATTTTCACCTCATTGCACTATGTTGTTTGGGTGGCTATTCCAGATAAAGAAGATATATGAAATTATTATATTCATTCTTGATTGTAGGGAAAAAATCAAAAAGAGAAAAAATATTCTTATTTTATTACATTTCTACCATAACCTACATCCAAGAGATCATTCAACAATTTGCAGAGGAATATATTATAAAGTTGATTTCAGCACAACCATATATCATACTCTATACCCTTACCTGATTGTTCCATATTATCTGGATATTCTTTACCATTCTTTGTCATGGCATCTAAAAGAATAAAAAAACAAAATTCTTTAATATGAACAAACATTACAGTGTATCTACATAGATATATAGTGGTATTGCAAACTAATATAAAAGAAGTATTTTCTTTATAAAAGGATCAGCATATTGTAAGGCCAGCACTCCTTGCCCAAAATTGACTGTCCCTCTGGTATCTTTCGGCCCTCTTTTACATCATTTACATAATTTCATCCATTGATTTTTTTAACCATGTTAAATAGTGCAAGGTTAATTTGTTGTCGTCTGTCACAGCAGAAGAGAAAACATGGACATGTCTCCAGTATAATCTTTATACTTTTAATGGTAATAAAGAGACTTTTAATATCATGTTAATGTTTTAAAAGTCGTTGATTCTCCTATTACATTGTACATCTATATTTTTTATATAACAGGTAATGTGGAACACTTCTGCTTGATTTCAACAATAATAGCTTTTTAATTTAAATCAAACTTTTGATTAAAAATTGAAATGTACAAAAACTAAGATGGCAACTCCTTAAGGGAAAGTTGACCTTAAGATCATTACTTCATTAGCCTCATAAATTTACTATGATTTTTTTTTTTATTAATTTCCAAACTTTTTGTTGTGATGATAAAGGTTATTTCAGCAATTCAAGTAATTGTCAAGCTGTGTGCACAGTTTTACACATTCATCTGTTGCTCCCTATCATAATATGGATGCACTTGAATGTGTCTGTGTGCTAGTTATTTATGTTTTGCTTTGACAGTTAGATTTTATTTGCTTACATGTAAGAAGAAAGAAATGTCCATTTAAATACTCTAGTGAACAGTTGTCTTATTGACAATAATACAACATTTCCTTAATATACATTTGTACATGTTATTCTAAACAATAAATCTACCTTCTTACATAAATTACAAGGGGACTTAATCCGACTTATCCAAGTCAGGAGCCTGTGATTCAGTGGTTGTCGTTTGTTTATGTGTTATACATGTGTATTTTGTACAATTTTTGTACATAAATAAGGCCGCTTGTTTTCTTGTTTGAATTGTTTAACATTGCCATTTTGGGGCCTTTCCTAGCTGACTATGCGGTATGGGCTTTGCTCATGGTTTAAGGTCGTATGGTGACCTATAGTTGTTATTATTGTCTGTGTCATTTTGGTCCCTTGTGGAGAGTTGTCTCATTGGCAATCATACCACAACTTCATTTTTATATTATAAATGTACAACTTCAAAGAACTTGATTTGGACCTGCACTATTTCAAACCTTGTACATTTTATTGTATACAATGATTCATCATTATTCAGGATATTAAGTTTCGTGGATTTCGTGGGTAAAGGTGAACCAAGAATTCAATTGTTAAACAAAATAAAAATGTTCAATGATAGGCTAGGTACGTACATGTACATAAAATGTAGCAGACTTAGTCAAATCCACAAAAATTGATACCCCAAAAAAAATAAATGAATCCACAGTATATTGTATTTTACAGGTTAGTCTATAGCTAGTATTCTATTTGTTGCTTCTGCAAACTTCAAGAAAATTTTCACCATTTCAATGCATTTAATTTTACCTTACTAAGAAATAATAATTACCAACACTATCGTTCCTGATTAATATATGAGTGTTTCCAGCAAACTTTCTTGGTGATGAATCCCAATGATGAGGAAGACTGTTGATTTTATGGAAAGATTCCTGAGAAATGTCTCTAGGTTTATCATTATTCAAACCATTATAATATGGATCGGATATGTAATGCTGAAACTTATAACGAGCTTCGCCTTTCAGCTCTTCTTTAGAAAAATTTTGATTTGGGTCTCGACTGTTTGACGAATATTGTACAAAGAATTGATGATGATTGTCTGGAGGGTTGATTAATCTTGGCGGAGACGAATGTGGACGTGGCTGCACAGCAGACGTATAATTTGCACCGGATATTGCTAAATTTGCATTATCATAAGTATGAGATGTCGTTGTAGAAGGAACTGTCACATGAGTATGAATTCTCATAAAAGATGTAGTCTCAGCATGAGACGGTTCATCATTGAGAAGTCTACTACTACATGAGTTTGTAGTTTCTGTTTCAGATTTTTCCTCTTCTTTCGTTGTTAAATATAAATCTACAACATGTTCTTGTAGATCTTCTTTTAAAGAGTCACAGAAAGCATCAAACGCTTTAGGTCCTCTTGTTGGAAGAAGGTTCAATAATTCTTCCGCTTGCTGGTCTGGACTTCTGTTATGCTAAAACAAAAAAAACAAAATGAATAACCACAATAAATCTTTAATTGTAAAAATCTTGAAAAAGCTTTCCATAAAACTAAATTTAATGTCGGGCTGCTGCATACATGGCATATACATGTATATCTTGTCAAACATGTTTGTTATTAACAAAATATTTAAAATTGGATGGCATTGATTGGATGGTGTTGAGTTAACATCCAGCCATACCACCCCATATCATGCTAGTTTTACTATTGCTTGACATGTTCCTAATTAATTATAATTTAAACTGGAAATTACGGCAGGAAAATCCTACAATGAATATATTAAGTCGAGAGAAAGAATTATTTTCAAATGAAAAACCATTCAATTGCAAGATTCAATTCTTTAAATTATCTTATATTTACCTTATTTTTTTCTCTGTTTCTTCTTCTTACATTTATTTTTATACATTTTTATACATGTTATATGCATGACAGTGTTTTTTTCCCCATTATATATGCAACACAGTATAACGTGTTCTTTTGAATCTTAATCTAAAATATATAGGAAATGATAAACCTGTTTGTATACAACTTAATAAAGGGACATAACTCAAGATTGGTAAAAAGTGAAACCCCAAAAATTCCAACTTGATCTGTGTTTCTGATAAAAAGCATTGTGTAAAAGATTAATAATATTTTGTAGACACTAATTATGTAGGAAAAGGGAAATGAAAAATTCAGCAGTTTTTTCCATTTGTAAAGGAGCATCACTCCAGACAGTTGAAAGTGAAACCACTCAAATTCAAATTTTATCTATTTTTAATATGAGTATTTTGTATGAGTCCTTGACATTTGGTTTCACAAATTAAAGTTAGACATGTGGGGAATGCAAACCAATTTTGAGACATAGAGGCGGACAAGGGTAAAAATTAATACCCCTCCACTACAATGGGGTCAACAGTTCATTTTTATGTTGTGCTGTTATACCTAATGTCCCAGATTAGGGGGGGGGGGGCACTCTCAAACATTTAAAGAAGTTCTGCCAAATTGTAAATGCATTTTCCAAGCTGGGAGCCTGTAAATCACTAGTTGATGTCGATGGTTCGAGTCTATGTTGGTTAGTATCATTACTTTAATTTGTACATGGAGCTGTTGGTTTTCACATGTGAATTGTTTTACATTTTGCAGTGGTATTGGGTCTTTTATACCTGACTAAATGTTATAGATTTGATCATTGTTGAAGGTTGTAGTGACATAAGACTGCTTAAAGCTTCATATAAACTCTGGTGGATAGTTGTCTCATTGGCATACTCTATATGTTCTTATTTTATATTCTATGTTGGTCCCTTTTTTTTACATTGAAGAGCTAAATATTAAATTAAACTATCAAAAAGCTCTCAAAAATTCAAATAAAACATTTCTATTATTTCTTTCGACAAATTTCATAAACATGTATGTATGTATTAAGCGTTAGCATGGTTAAGTATTATTATTGTTTATATATTCTGGGTGAATTTCCCTCATGTTGTTTATAGGGATTTAAATCTAACAAAATGGCAGAGCATAGGGAAGACAAATCTTTTGAAATTTTTCATAGTTTATTATTTAAGGGAGTGTAAACTGTCCCTTGAATTCCCCCAGTAATAAATTAATTTCATTACCTGTATAGTTCTAACCATGCGCTGGTTAAATATTTTCCTTGCTATCAACTGTGTAAACAGACCGTCAGACACATTGAGATTCTCTACCAATTCTACCCTATTCCTGATCAATAATTCTTTGTGTTTAGAATCCATATTGTTCTATTTCAGCAAAATCAAAACATTGTGTAGAAAGATGGAAGACTTGGAATCTGTTAATAGATGTAAAATATAAATATTACATTTGTTTGTTAAAATAGATGTAAAATATAAATATTACATTTGTAAAATTAGATCATAGAAGACATTTAGGTCATCTTTTCAAACCTCTTAACAATGCTTAAGTGACAGTGTCAGTACAAGTGTAGATACTTTTTACCGATTTTTTTTTATATCTAATTTAACTCATAAACAGTTTAAATATTGAAATTAATTTATAAAATATAATCATGGACATGATGAATATAGATTCTTCCAATACATTGAGTGATATACAATATTTATCCCCTGGAGACAGTTAATTTTTCAAATCTAATGATTTTGAAACAATATGCCGGCAAACTTATTTCTTCTTTTAAAATGACCTACAAAGAGATGTGTTCTTTCTAAAAATGTATGGCCTGTCATCTGGAATGGTTGCCTTTTATCGTGCCATCACAATAGGAAGTTCAGAAGAAAGCAAGAAAGTTTGAAATCATAGTCGAGTTTTGACCAATGAAGAAATGAGATAAAAAAAAAACACACATTGATTAAATAAAAATAATCAACAGGTAGGGAAAAGAATAAATTGAGTAGGAATTAGATATACAATGTATATAGACAATAACTGTTTAGTGTCTTTAAATATCACTTGTATTTGTACGAGGCTAGGAAACAAGGTGTATGCAAGCTTTTAGCGAGCTACTACACCTGTTTCGAGCCGAGTACAAATACAGCTGATATTTAAAGACATTAAACAGTTATTGTCTTTATCCTGCAATCAATTCTGTATATTGTTTGTGTTTTGAAAGACACAAAAACTAACATATTTAGCATTTATTTTCGATTTGTAATCCCTTTAGGCCCGCGTAGTAATATCAAAATCACATATTACGCTGAAGACGGGGTCACAAAAAAAGAATCTCGAATGGTCAACAATAATACATTGCTCAAGATGAAAAATTATCTATTTTAACATAACAACTAATTTCAACAGTAAAAACAAATAATAAAACATTGTCAAATTTGAAACTGAAGTGTACGAGTTGTCCTACGCTTCAGACTTGACATTCACTTAACATGCATGCTGAAATTGACATAGTTGATTTTGTAACACAATCATACACATTCAAGTTTTGAAATGACAATTGTCATCGTCATTGGAATGCAACTGAAAAACACAATCTGAGGTCACACAGGTTCAAACAAAACTCAGTCCGGCAGTGGGCGGAGCTTCAAAGCGATATCTGTATAGTATACAGATACAGCATAGTGATATCTGTAAGGCTGTATCTGTATAGTAGGACACCTAATTGCAGGATAAATATATATATTCAATGTACAAAAAACATATGATACAGCTATACAGCCTTATAAGAACATTTGATTCTTCTTTGAATTACCTAGTGACAACTTTAACACTTACTGCTAACTTTTGAAATACATATGGCAGATTTTACAATAAGAAGGAATTATTGTTTTTTTGTATCCATCAAAAAAGCAATTGCTGAAACTGTGAAACAGACTGTGTAATGGAGTAATGCATTATGTTATTGAATAAAATGTGTCTTTCTGAGTAAATAAAAATAAAAATTACTCTGTGCTTGTGTTTTTTGTTAGAATTAGAGGGTTTTCAATTTCAAAATATTGGACATGGAATAGACATCATGACCTACTTTACTGACATCCAGCTTATTTGGAGTGGAATTTTGAAGTATTATTTATAAGTTGAGCCTTATCACATGGACTTATATTTTAATAAAAAGTCTTCTTTTGTGTTTTAATCATAACTTTAAGGCAGATTTTTATTGGTAAAGGCTAAAAAAGGTAATTTAATAATATTGTTGCTAACGTCACGTCTTTTCCGTCCATTGTGGTATGTCACGATCGCAATTTTCTTGTTGGTTCTCAGACAGGCAATTGTAGTTATTTTTATCCCGGGTTTTATAAATAATTGAAAATAGCAATCATATTAAATTTGGATGACGTAAGGGGGTCAAAGGACTTGAGGAATCAATATCATTGGCTGTTTTATTTTTTGCGAACGTTACTACTTGAGGTTTCCGTCCAAATCAGTGTCACGTGAGCAACATATATTTAGATCTGTAACTCTCCTGTATAGGAGTTACGATATCGCCCTTTGCAGAATTAGATTCGGAGTCAGTTCCTTCACATAATGGGGTAGCAAAGAAGGTTAGTTGTATGTAATATCGTTACAAGAGGACCTTAAATGTATTCCGTCCATCAAAAAGACGTTCGCAACAAAACGTAATGTCATGATAGTAGATGTTGCTAATGTTACTATTACGAATTGGTTTCATGTGTATTCATTTGATATAAAGTACACCTGCAAATGACATTCTGTATATTTAGAAATTCTAAACCAGACTGTACAATTTTATTACTCCAGGCATATATTAAACATCACTGTGTGCATACATTTTAACTTTTAAAGATGTTGTTGCTCATGTTACATGTCCAAATGTCGCTAACGTTACTTATTTTTGTCTCCGTCACGTTAGCAACATGAAAGTAGGAGACAGAACACAATACTGTAAAATCTGCCATATAATTTTTCTGTCTCTGGGTGAACAGTCATGACAGTGACATACTTTGTTATTTAGTCCATGGTATAAAAGTCCAAAAAAGTCATCTACATTTGTACATCTACGACATAGCAACTAGGTCATCACTCGAAAAGAGTACTTTGACCCATCACTCAAGTATAAAATTTTACTTTGACGTCTTCCAACATGACAAAAGCTTTGTAAATAACAATTTATAAAAATAGTTCCAAATTGTGCTTTTAATTTATGTACAGGTGCTAGTTAAAAACATCATCTATCTTTTGATTGTGTTGGTTAGCCACTACAGAGGACCTTGGTCTTGAATTCCTCACTGCTCTCTATCTCTAATAGCATGAATAGCTGGTCTGGTACCGTATAGCGGGTTATTTTTGCGGGGTGTAAATTTTCGCGGATAGAACAAAATCGCCAAAATAAATTCCGCCAATTTAAAAGTGTACATGCAAAGGTAATGTTAAAAATGTTGAATCCGCCAAAATAATAACCACCAAAATTTTTCGTATACCTTATTCAATGAAAATCGCGAAATTTTACACCCGCGAAAAATAACCCGCTATACGTTAGTTCATTCCAGTCTCTGATGGTCCGAGGAAAAAAGCTGTACTTGTAAATATCTTTGTTTGCCTGATTTGTACATATCTTTTAGTATTAGGTTGATTGAGTCTCGAAGTTCTTCTTGGTTTTAAAATGTGCAATGGAATTGGAATATCAACATTTTCATGGATGGCTTTATGAAAGAGTGTTATACATGCTATTTTTCTTCTGGTTTCTAGAGGTGTCAGGTTCAATTCTTCATAAAGAGTTGTAACTGTTCCAGGCTCTCTTGAGTAGTTGCTTTGGATAAAGTGTGCTGCACGGCGCTGGACCATCTCAATCTGATATACATGTACATGTACAAATGTATATGTTTTTGTAGGTGAGGGTCCCATGCACTGCAAGCGTATTCAAGGTGAGGTTGGACAAGGGCAAGATAGGCTTGTTTCTTGACTTCCTCTTGTCAGGATCCAACATTTCTCCCTATTAAGCCTAGTGCTCTGTTTCCTTTAGTGACATCTTTATTAACTTGTGTGTCCCATGACAGTGTGTTGGTAAGTTCCACTCCTAGGTATGGGTTAATTTTGATGATACTGATTCTAGGATATGTCCTTTTATGTTGTAGTTGTAATTGATGGCTTGTCTCTTTTTTGGTTTTTATAGGACATAATATTTTGGTCCACTTTACCATTTTGTCAAGATCTTCTTGTAGATGTTTGCAATCGTCTTTTGTTGATATTGCTAGGTAAAGTAAGCTATCATCTGCGAATCTTTAATGTTATGTCGTTCCCTATGTCATTTATGTATAGGAGGAACAGTAAAGGTCCTAAAACTGTTCCCTGTGGTACGCCGATGTCACTTTAGCTTGAACTTTCTCGTCCCAGTGCAACTTTTTGTTCTCTTTGTGTCAACCATGATTCTTACCTTAATCAGGTTAAAAACAAACCCCCTGTATGGTGAATATACATGTATAGAGGGATAATCCTTCTTTAGAGGGATAAAATTAATGCCATTCTGCCCTTATTGAGGGGGAGGACAGGGGTAAGGGAGACAGGGAGAAAGGAGAAAGGGGGTGGGAGTGAGGAGAAAGGGGGTAGTAGAAAGGAGAGGAAGGCTGGGAGAAAGGAGAAAAAGTTGGAGAAAAAAATAAAATATCTTTTTTTTTTTCTGGTAAATTTAAAAAAAAAAATAAGGAGAAGAGGGGTGCAATGTAACGTAATATTACTGCAAATTTATTTCTTTTTATTGTAAATAAGCCACGCATGCAACGGCACGTAATAGTCAAAGTTGTGACTGAGTGCAGAAATATGAAGATAGATAGATAGAGAAAGGAGAAGAGGGGTAGGAGAAAGGAGAAGAGGGGTGGGAGAAGGGTACCCCCTGTCCTCCCCCTCCTTATTTGATTTAAATCCAGTGCAAACAAAAATACCCCTCTATAGAGGGATAATTTTATCCCTCTAAAGAAGGATTATCCCTCTATACAGGTATAATACATGTATTCACCGTTTGTTCCCAACCTGTTAATTATGATGCTGGAAAGGATATTTTATTATTTTTCTTTGGCTCCTTCCTTATATCAGGGTTTCACTAAGGAATTTTGAAGGTGAGTCTAGGGAATCATCATTTTTTGCTGTGGTGAGTTCAACAGTGAGGAAGGTGAGAAAATGAAAGTTTACTGCTATCTTTGGACTCACAAGTTTTGGAAATGATGAGTCTAGACTGATTATTACGAGTCTAGGACTCGTAGACTAACCCAGGGGTTTCACTTCATTTTGTTTGAAGGGGCCAATTAGAGATTTAAGCAGGCCCAAACCTAACAGGGGGGGTTTGGGGGGGCTTGCCCCCCCACGATTTTTTTTAAAATTAGATGCAAAATCCTGCATTCTGGCGCATTCTGGGCATTAAATTATAGTTCTGAAAATGTCACTTTTACCACTAGCCCACCTCAAAATTTTAACAAAAAGGCTTAAAAACCTGCATACCTGGCATAAAACTATAGTTCTGAAAATGTCATTTCTACCACTTTCCCCACCATCAAAGATTAAAAAAAAAAAAACCACAAAATCCTGAATTCTGGGCATGGCAGAAAATTATAATTGTTCTAAAAATGTCACTTTTACAGTACCACTGTTAATGTCATGAATGTAGGCAACCTAAAGTTTTTCTAAGTAAAAAAATTGAATTTAAATATCTAACATCACTAAGTCAGAAAGTATAATATTGAAATATTTTCATTTATATCACTTCACTAAGAGATTAATTATTAGAATGATTGATGGATACAATTCAATGACACTTATGTATAAAAACTTGTTATTCATGCCAAAATAGAGTTCACCAGCAACAATCGTCCTCAAAATCTGATCATCCTCAGAATAAAAAAATACTACATTGAGCATCATAATTTATTTCTGGCTATATAATAATTGTTGATTAAAGGTTACATGTAGTAGCAAAAACTCTGAACCTGAAAAGAGGTTAATTTTATGTAAATAGGGACATGGGACAATAAGAAAATTATGGTGCTATTTACATTTAAAACCAGATACTTGTCCTACCTTTGGGGACCCCTAAAAAAATTTGGACAGCACTTCCCCTGCACGCAGCAGTTTTAAATATCCCCCTTCCCATTATCCCGGTGGTATGAAAAGATGTGTTAAGAAAGAAAAAGAAGAAGTGCTGGCCAGGCTCATTTATAAGAAAACATGAGCTTCCACTTCTTCTAAATTTCGTTTGATAGCTTTTAAAAGGGTTACATACCTCACAACTGAAAGTATTATCACCAGAAATATATCTATGATTTGGAACGGGACCAGAAGTTCTGCCAAAGCAATTTTTCATCGATGTACCCTGCCCCCTTTTCGGATGCTTTGTAGTTGCCGGCAGATCGACGGGGTCCGTTGTAGATCACCTAAACAGTAAAACTATGTATGTATGTACGTAGATCCCTCCGTTTACGGAACACCCCATGAGAGCTGCGAGGGTACAGTGGAATCCGTGTACATTACTATTCATTCAATCATAACAACGATAAGCACGTGTGTCAAACAGGAAGTCTGAAATAACAGCCAATGAAAATCGTCGTTGCAACCGCATGTCGGTTTAAAATATAAACACAAATCTTCGAACTCCGTCGTCATGATTTTAATATAAAAAGATCTGATAAAAAAAATCGGACTTTTTTTTTTTTTTTTTTTAAGGACAACTGAACCGGCCAGAAATTGATTTGAACAGTTCAAAATGGCCGGCGGCCGGTTCTTAATGAAAACACTGCAGTAACCTTAGCGAGAACCCTGGACGTCATAATTATTTGAACTAATAATAAATTATATCATATATGGCGCCATCAGAAGGCTCTTCAGGTTTAAATTTTTCTCGAGAGATACGAAAGTGAAAGAACTTTGATAAATAGGAGGAAATACATTCTTACATTAAGCTTAGTTAAAGCTGTTTTAGAATAAATCTATATAGTGATTATCTCGTTGCAACGCCAAGGAATTTAAAATTTCTGTACATGTTCACACAACTTCGTTTTCCAAATTAAAGGGAAGTTACTCTACGTAAATATAAGCTGAAAACAAGTTCGGTTGTATTATATCCGGAAAGACAAATACATTTTATAAGGATTCCACATTTTGATAGACCATCGCCATAACTATTTTGTAAGTA
This sequence comes from Mytilus trossulus, assembly GCF_036588685.1. Taxonomy (NCBI): domain Eukaryota; kingdom Metazoa; phylum Mollusca; class Bivalvia; order Mytilida; family Mytilidae; genus Mytilus; species Mytilus trossulus. The sequence goes on along the minus strand of NC_086384.1, from coordinate 37,454,683 downwards.
TTTAACAACTATAGGAAATTTCACTGTGATATTTTCGGTATCTTTTACTTTCGGTTCAATTTTTCAAATTTTCAAATTAAAAAATAGATCTACCTTGTTTTGGGAAAAGAAAAATAAGTGTTAAGACCAACCTGGGAACAGTATGTATATCTAATATATCATGTTCCTGGACCGACCGAGTTTAAACATCAATAATCTTAATATAGAAAATGTTTTAATCCTGTAATATGTATAAAGTAACTTAGTTTCTTTTGAACATTCCTACCAAGTTTTGATTGGCCCGTTCGTGTTTCTGAATTGAAGATATTAGTTTAAACTTGTGCATACCGCTAGTTTTGTAGAATATAATAATGATATGATGCATCAAAATAGGTGGCTTTGTTTTTTATTTATATTATTCTAGACGCCGTCTAATTAACGTCGAGTTGACCTCTAAAGACTTCCGAAGACACACACAATGCATGCGGTATCCATCTTTAGCTAAAGAGTTGAATCGAAGCTCACATGAATACGGTTTCAATGAGCTCGAATTATTCTCTTGCAAGTGAATAATTTATCATCAATGTTTATAAGCTTATTTTGACAAAATTGATTCACACTCACTACTGATTGCAGGTGAACGGTGTTTTTTCCAAAGTAATGTTAGAGGTCTGTCATTTAAAGACGTATCGACCGTATCGTTTACGTTGAAGTATCTGCAGATTTATTAAAAAAACAGTATGTGATCTCTGTGTGTAATTTTAATTGATTATAATCTCAGTGCGTTTTTATGAAATCTCAGTATGTAATTCTTAATTCGCAGGGTGTGTTTTTAGGTCTAGTGTGTTTTTTTTTCAATTCTCAGTGTGATTTTTGTTTTGTTTGAAAAATGGTTTAAACATAGTTTTGACGAGAACGGCTTGCCATACAATATAGTAAAAACTAATTTGTCCTCTCTATTTTAGCAACTATATTTTGCCTGGTCATTAATCATGAATATTCATGATATTGCTACACAGGTAACTTTTATCTATAAATAGCCGAATCTTCTGGCGTTTGGTAAACAACAACACTTCATAACGTGTGCCCTCACGTGTGTGGTAAAATTTGTTGATTGATAGCACGTGGCTATTCTTGTTAATGAATGAATCTACAAAGCGAGAACACTTTCCATTTTCATCAGCTAAGACACGACTAGCCCTTTTTGAAAGGCTAATACTTGTAAAGACTAATACCATTAAAAGATTGTATGTAAACTACCTTTGCGTATATTAAAGATGTCTGCATGTGACTTATATTTACGAATGACGTCCTTGAACCGATGATAAAAATGTTTTCACTAGTCTGTCATATCAGTGTATATAAAGTGCGAATCCAGCTTGTTCATTTTTACTGTTATATGCGGGTATGTCTATTGTAGAATAAAGGATCATGGGAAAACTGTATTTTTTTACGTTTTGAAAATATCAAGTTAAGTGATTTGAAGGAAAGTTTTAACATATTTTCATTGTGATTTGTCTTTATAATATACAAACATAGCATTAAAGTTCAAATAAGTTTTATAAAAGCATCATAATAAAGCATATCGATTATTGAAAGCGATCCATTTTAACTATAGCTGCGATGAATTATATCACTGTTAGTGCAGTCATTATTAATGTAGAATTTTCAAAGATGCGAGGAATTTTCATTGTAGAATTATATGATAAATGCACTTGCAACAAATGAAAAAAAACTTAGTTGATGACTTAAGGATTTATGATACATGTATTTTCAAATTGAAATACAAACTCTTCATTCATTCTTCTTCAAATATATAGCTTTTCAAACTTGTAACAAAAGCGATTCTCAAAATGAAAAATTCTAGATCCGCGAATGGATACTACCGCAGTGGTAAAACCAAACACATTTGGGTTATTGTACACGAAATGCATGCTGATTTTAGACCCTTTGGAACTCTATGTGGACTATTTCAGAAACTAGGCAAAAAATCCCCAAACTAGATACACGGTTAGATTCAGCATGTCAACGAATCCCAAATATCTATATTAAAGGACTTTTGTCTATAAATTTGGACCCCACAAAATTGAAAAAGGGACCAAAAATATAAAAAAAAATGCATGCATCGGATACATTTGTTATTGAAGGCATAACTGTAAGAATAGGATGATTATACAAAAATATCTTATTCTTGGGTCTCATAGGGGGGTTCTGATCCCGATTCCCGCTTACTATTTTGGCAGATTCCCGTATTCCGCTTATTGTTTTGTCAGATTCCCGTATCCCGCATATACTATGCTGTTCTCATTTTTTGTAATTATCCGTGTCCCGCTAGACTTCATTTCTCGTTTTTCATGACACAATCATTTGACTTTCATCTGTCACGCTTGCAAAAAAGCGGCAATCCGGCGTCACGCTTATACCCAAATGCGACCCACTATTTTACTATATTCTGACTCATATTAAGCCCATTATAAATATATTAAAAAAGTAGCGTGGATTTTTTTTTATCCCGTCTTTATCCCGTCTCGTTTCGTTTTTGAGCCATATATAGATGTCGTACATGTATGTGACAATGAGTCAACTCTCCATCCGAGTCACAATTTATAAAAGTAGACCATTATACGTCAAAATACAGTCTTGGCTCACACCGAACAGCAAGTTATAAACGGCTCCGGTGTAAAACCTTTTAAACGGGAAAACAGAGGTTCAATCTATATCAAGATGTACGTAACTAGTGGTGAAGTGTCATGGAAATGGATAAAAAAAAATAAGGATAAAGATCCCTATACGCTTTATAAGAAATTAAATGGAATACATTTGAAATAAATCACGGTTATTTCTATTGAATTTATTAGAGTGTTTTAAAACCAAACTTTCCTCCGTAAGTTAAATTTTATAAAATCTTTCTCTTACTTTATCTATTGTTTGAGCGGCTAAATTAAGGCTTTACAGCTAATTTCCTAATGCATGTAAAGCAAACTTTGGTTGGCTTGCTTTGTTTGTTTTTTAATTGTTTATACAAACTTTGCAAATAAGATTGACATTTTTAACCAAATATGAATAGGCAAAGTTTAACCTGTATGTTTAATATTTGAATTAAATTGGGTGTTATCATAATGAATATCCAATAAAAGAAAAGCAAGCAAGTCAACTAAAGTCTTGCTCTACATGCTGAAAGAAATGAGCTGTAATAGATAAAGAAAAATAATTATACAGTGAAAATGCACCGCATATACAATACTAATGATTCGCTCCACAGTGAAAATGAAAGAATAGTATCATTATTCGACAGTAAACATGACTAGCATTACGAAATCATCATAGTGGAATTTAAATATGAAGAAACTGAATGACAAAACATATTCTACGTTATACAACTTTATTAATTGTATTAAAATAAATATTTTTTACTGCAACAACATTTCACCTGTTAGTTATAAAGCACCTGCACGATCTGTTCATGAAATGTGCTAAATATTCACCTATTTTGGTATATATAATTTACAGCTGGATGGCTTTAGGCGCGATAAAACCCCGCTCGCATCTCTTACTTTGTTTTATTAGTATGATGTATTTCTGAACATATACATTTTAACTAATTTTCTTCATATTCTTCAAAAATTAAAAAAAAGTTCGTCTGTTTATTTATCATTCTACATTAGACATTTATGGCATATACAGTAAAAATGATATTTTAGGATCCGCACTTTACATACACTGCATATTAAAAAAACTGGAGTAATAATTTTCCAGTAATACCGAGATTTCTTTCGTCAAGATTAAACACATAGTTACAAAGTGAAACACGAGAGAATAGAACAAGTTGAGATATGTACACACCATATGACGGTGACAAGGGAAATCAACATCTCAAAATGAATAACCTACAGTAGGAAATGAAACCTCATCTATTTTATCATAAATTTAAGTAGTAAGGTTAAAGTCGAAAATATGAATATCAAGGTCGAGAACAGGACAGTGTTCATTATACAGTGGACATACCGTGAAGTCAAAGGCGTCAATATTGAGAAGAATATTAAGAAAGATAACAGAAATTAGAACTACCATCCCTTAATTTTACAAGGGTTCTAGAGAACATGATCGAAACATACAAAATACTAAACGGAAAGTATGGCCTAGAGGTGGTATACATTGTAAAATAATGAAAGGATATGACTACAAGGACAGGGATAGCAGTCGATCCAAAACTTTACCTCTCACCACAGCAAGTCAAAAACACCAGATTCACCAACTCACTACAATATCAAACTTTCAGCACCAGAATAGATTACTTTAAGTACAGCTTTTGTCGATACAGAGTTGAACTCTGGAATTTACTTCCACAAATCATGATTAGTGTTAACTCTTTGGATTAGTTTAAAATACTGATCCAAAGTCAGTATATTTAGTCATCCATCCATTTTGTACATACATGTGAATGAGTTATTTTTTTTTATTTTTGCACAATTTAATTTTTGAAAAATGCACTCATTAGATTGTTTCTTTTAAGTAAGGGAGCTCGGCCGCGGGTCAAAATCCCTTTTTTTTTTTTTTATTTAATATAGGATTTCTCTATATTTTTCTATAAATGAATTTTGTACATACATGTGAATGAGTTATTTATTTTTTATTTTTGCACAATTTAATTTTTGAAAAATGCACTCATTAGATTGTTACTCTTTAGTAAGGGATCTCGGCCGCGGGTCAAAATCCCTTTTTTTTTTAATTTAATATAGGATTTCTCTATATTTTTCTATAAATGAACTCAACTTTATCTTCTACCTAATAGAAAAATGAAATAAAAAAAATGGGGTCACTGTTCATTTACGCTTACGCTGCCTTCGAAAAAAGCATACATTTTTGGTAATGTCCTTTTTTTCTGTTGAACAAATAGGCGAAATAGCGGTAGTATCGAAATAAAAAAGGACTAAATTACAGAAATCGCTTAAATTTTACAATTATTTAGTTTATGTACAGCTTATTCGAAAACAACAATAAAAAAATATAGGGAACTGATGAGTTAAATAAGATATTTCAATTTCAATGCCAAAAAATGTAATTTTTGAATCAAAGGGAGATAATTTGGAGCTTTTTCAATGATATTTCCATTTTAAAAGTCACCTGGGGCCAACACGTATTGATTTTTTGGAATGTTTGTACCATATGATAAAGTAACAAAAACAAACAACAAACAAATATTTTATTTGCCAATCGCGGCGCCCAGAATGAGCAGAATAATTATAATATAATTTTCAAACATAATTTATTAATGAAATGCACATGTATACCCCTGGGGGTTGAAGGCATATACAAACAATACAATACAATATACACAATAGAAAAATTAACATATTAAACATCATATATAAAGTGGTAAAACAGTAATATTTATGCAGGCGTTGTGTCCATAATGTAAAGTAAATTCAAAATAGGTTAAACAAAATACATAATATGTTTGATTTTGATTTAGTTGATTGATATAATATTAAAGAAAATGACAACTACTAAAGGTAATTTATAAAATTTGTAGTGAAAAATAAATGTTTCATTTTTTTCCGAAAATCTTATTCCCGCGAGCATCATTACTGAATGTCTGTTTGCGATGCGCCATCTATGTGCTGATGGATCGTCGTACGATTTAGATGTAGATGTAGGATACGAAGAAACAGTCTGAAAATCTTCCCACAGAGAACCAGAATAGAATTAAGGAGGAATGACTTCGTTCTACGGGTGGCAAAACTATAGCAAAGACTTTATGAGCAACAATCAACGGAAATGGAAAGGAATAAGTTGTAGAGACTGAGTGAAGAGGAACCAAGTGTTTATGTTTCAGTAACATATCCTAATTATAAACCTTATAATATATACAGTAAGTCTGCAGCGTCATGTTATAGTTCATGAAATATATTATGATTAATAGTTTTAGGGAAATCACTGTTAAAGACAAATATGAATGTTTCTATATTTGATTACAAATAATGATTTCTCAGACATGACACAGTCGTAAAGAATAAAAAAAAACAAAAAACGAACCTCAAATATGTTTTTGATACTTTTTAGCTCACCTGGCCCGAAGTCACTTTGCGTCCGGCGTCCGTCAAAGTCCGTCATCGTCCGTCGTCGTTAACTTTTACAAAAATCTTCTCCTCCGAAACTACTAGGCAAAATTAAACCAAACTTGTCCACACTCATCATTGGGGTCAATCTCCCATACGCAGATGGCCGTTAGGTCCGCTGCTGTATGCCCTGAGGTAATCGGTGCCCTCAGGTAATCGTGGCAATAGTGCCAATATGCGTAGTAATATCATGATCTAAAAATAGAATAGACTAAAAATACATCATTGTACTTTCTTTTTCGACTGACAGTATATGTGCGAAAAATTGGAGAAAACAGGAAAACATACAATTTTTTACAATAAGTTACGACAAATAATTCAGGAAAAAAATCCAAATATTTGGTTTATTTGTGATCATTGCAACGTGAACAGATATTTATTGAGTGAAACGTAAATGACTTAAAATAATTAAAAAGAAAACACTTTTTGAATGGCGATTTAAACTTTTATAATAATAGTTGTCAAAAACTGGTTTCATAGAGATTTATGTAAATAAATGTATATTCAATTATCTAAACTAACTATTAAAGAATAAAAGTTATCCACACATGCCTAAGGCAGCAAACATTTGATTTTCGGGGGGGGGGGGGGGGGGGGGGCTATGGATTTTTTGACAATATTTTTTGGAGACAGGTCGAAAACATTTTTTTCTTTTTTAGCATTACATATAGTGGCAGAACAATTAGAAACAAACTTAAAAAAAAACAAAAAAACATATCGCATTGTCATCTATAAAAGGTTCAGAAATAACAATGAAATCCAATTCAAACGAGAAAACTAACGGCCTTAATTATATAAAACAAATGAACAAAAACAAATATGTAGCACATACTAGTAAACAAACGACAACCACTGAATTACAGGCTCCTGACTTGGGGCAGGCACATACGTTTTTTTCTCTCATGAAAGTATAAAAGTTGTAAAAACAATCGATATGTGAAAAGTATTCCATCAATTATATCAAAGTATAAATAATCATAAATCTTTATCATTTAAGCAAAGCATACATTTATAGATCCGTATTTTACTCGATTGGCTTTAAGATAGTTAATAATATATCACACTAACATATGGACAGATTACGCATAAATTGATTTTGGTTACTTCTTTTAAAGTAACATAAGTAGAAAACGATAACATTTAATAGATAGGTTATTGAAAATCAGTCCATCTTTTCCGACTGCATGAGGGGCAGTGGTGGATCCATCCATTTAAAAAAAGGGGGGTTCCCAATCCAGGACACAAGGAGGGGTTCCAACTATATGTTTCCATTCAAATGCATCGATCTAAAAAAAAAAAGGGTCATATACCCAGAACACCCTTTGACCCGCCACTGCCCATTGTTCAACTACTAAATTGTCTGTTTTACTTACTAGTACACTTGGTACAATAAAAAACCTGATAATAAATTGTTCAAATAAGGCCTTTGAAAATAGTGGAATTAATTACTTTTGGAGTGTCAAAAACTCGTTGGAAGTACTTGATAAATTTCATGCATATATTGCTGATTTTAAATCTGTTCAAAGTTTTGATTTTTCTACCCTATATACCACTTTGTCTCATATTCTTATTAAGAAAAAAATCACATACCTAACTAACTGGGCATTTAAAAAGTCGGAATGCGAGTACATATGTTCAAACTCTTTGCGATCATTTTTTAGTAGCAATAAACAAAAGAACTATGTCAATTGGACATGCTTTGATACTATTTATGCGCTTGAATTTTTATTTGATAACATTTTTGTTCGCTTAAGAGATTCCGTATATCGTCAAGTTATTGAAATTCCAATGGGGACTAACTGTGAACCAATTATTGCGGACCTGTTTTTGTATTGTTATGAGTTACAATTTATGACTTAAATTAGCAAAGACCCATCAAAACAATATTTGATACAAAAATTTAACAATACTTTTAGATATTTGGATGATATATTGGCTCTCAATAATAACGACTTCCGTATGTATACTAAAGAAATTTATCCTGTAGAACTTACTTTGATTAAAACTAATGATAACAATGACCACTGCCCTTTCCTCGATCTTGATATCTATAATATCATAAACGGGCAGATTAATACAAAAATTGTTGATAAGAAAGATGTTTTTTTCATTTCCTATTGTTAATTATCCATTTGTAGATGGTGACGTTCCCTTGTCATCATCTTATGGTGTTTATATATCTCAACTTGTACGATTCTCTCGTGTATGTAACAACGTATTAGATTTTAGCGAGAGAAATTTATGTATTACTTAAAAAATATTACACCAGGGTTTTCGATATCACAAACTGGTCAAAACATTTACTAAATTTTATCATCAGTATAAGGAAATAATTCGTAAACATAACTCAACATGCAGACATCTTATACGTTCAGGTATTTCACATCCAATTTTTTATGGAAGTATTCTATATAAAAAACAAAAATGTCAGTATTCTCCTCAGAAACTAACAAAACCTTTAAATAGACTTATTAAAAGGGATATAGTTACGATACTGTTGTCAGGTCAATAAAGATTGCATATTTTGGCTTTAATATTGATTCACTGAAAGAGTCTTTGAATCGGAACTAACCACATCTATTTCTAAAAAACAGTTGTTGGCATGACACGGGTTATGTTCCTCTCATATATTTTATGATAGTATGATACTAAACCCCTAACGGGAGGGATTGTGCCTGATATTCCTATGATGAACACATAATCTTTCAATCAGTTTAATTGGGGTCTGGAGCTTGCATGTAAGTTAACTGCTAGTAGTCTGTTGTTATTTATGTACTATTGTCATTTTATTTATTTTCTTTTGTTACATTTTTTGACATCGGACTCGGACTTCTCTTGAACTGAATTATAATGTGCGTATTGTTATGCTTTTACTTTTCTACACTGGCTAGATGTATAGGGGGAGGGTTGAGATCTCATAAACATGTTTAACCCCGCCGCAATTTTGCGCATGTCCCAAGTCAGAAGCCGCTGGCCTTTGTTAGGTTTGTATGATTTTAAATTTTAGTTTCTTGTGCATAATTCGGAGTTTAGTATGACGTCCATTATCACTGAACTATTATGCATATTTTTAGGGGCCAGCTGAAGGACACCTACAGCTGCGGGAATTCTCGCTACATTGGAGACCCTTTGGTTGCCTTCGGCTGTTGTCTGCTCTATGGTCGGGTGGTTGTCGCTTTGACATATTCACCATTTCCTTTCTCAATTTAAATAACTATGTTTCTGATCTAATTTTGTATTCTATAAACGGCATCTATATATTTACACTACAAATCTACAACTCTCAGTCTATGGCTACACGTGCTGATCTTATCTATATTTATGCATAATATTCATTAGCTGTGTATGAGTATCAAAATCGTATCATACGCGATGATGACAAGCCAGTACACACTGTAATGATTTTTTTCACCAGTATTAAAAAAGAGAAACATTGCAGTACGAACAGTAATCTATTTTTTTTTCTTCATTTGACATTACTTTGAAAGTAACGTAGTTACAAGCACAGGTTATATAGTATATAACTGCTTTTTTAAAATGTTAATTGTCTTAATCAATCTTATTTGAGAGATATTGGGTATTTTCAAGGAAAAAACTCACATCTTCAGTGGACTTTTGTACATGGTCAGATAACCTCAGGTCATCTCTAAATTACTGTATCTCAGATCATATATATGATTGCTCACATAGTGAGGTTACCTCAGGTCACCTCTGTATGATTGAACATTGTGAGGTTACCTAATATTACCTCTGTATGCTGTACATGGTGAGGTTACTCTGTATTACTGCACATACTCGTATTACCACACTTTGTATAAACTTTACAAAACACTATTTCTTTAGTTTTCCTCAGGGCACTTCTGCATTTCTATAGTCAAGTGCACATGTTAACTAATGTCATTTCTTAACTACTGTATATAAATATGTAACCTCAGAACACCTCTGTATGTTAGAATATGGTGAGGTTACCTAAGGTCACAACTTCATGGTCATTGTACCAGCTGCATGTTACCACTGATAAACTTTGCAAAACGCTAATTTTCTACAAACCTCAGGTTACCACAATTGAATGTTCATAACTCCCTTCGTCAGCTTAGTCAGTCCAGATTACATCTATGTTCTTTTTTTTCACGGACAGGCTACATCAGGTCATCTGTAAATTACTGTACATGACAAGGTTACCTCAGGTCATATGTAAATTACTATACATAACCAGGTTACCTCAGGGAACAACTGTACTACTGTGCATGGTAAGGTTATCTCAGGGAACCATGGTACTACTGTGCATGATCGGGTTACTTCAAAGAAGCATTTTTCTACTGTGCATTGTCTGGTTACCTCAGGGATCCATTGTACTACTGTACATGGTCATGTTACCGAGGGAACCATTGCACTACTGTGCATGGTCAGGTTACCTCAGGGAACCACTGTACTACTGTGTATGGTAAGGTTACCTCAGGGAACCATTGTACTACTGTGCATGGTCAGGTTTACCCAGGGAACCATTGTACTATTGACATGGTCAGGTTACTTAAGGGAACTTTTGTACTTCTGTGCATTGTCATGTCTCCTCAGGGAACCACTCTACTACTGTGCATGGTCAGGTTACCTCACGAAACCAATCTACTACTGTGCATGATAAGGTACCTCAGGAAACCATTGTTCTACTGTGCATGGTTATTTAACCTCAGGGAACTATTGTACTACTGTGCATTGTCATGTAACCTCAGGGAACCATTGTTCTACTGTGCATGGTTTGGTTACCTCAGGAAACCATTGTAATACTATGCATTGTCAGGTTACTCAGGGAACCACTGTTCAACTATGCATTATCAGGTTACTCAGGGAACCACTATTCAACTATGCATGGTCAGGTAACCTCGGGAATACATTGTACTACTGTGCATTGCCAGTTTACCTCAGGGAACCATTGTACTACTGTTCATGGTAAGTTTATCTCAGGGAACCATTGTACTACTGTGCATTGTCAGGTTACCTCAGGGAACCATTTTACTACTGTGCATGGTCAGGTTACCTCAGGGAACAATTTTACTTCTGTGTATGGCCATGTTACCTTAGGAAATCTCTGTACTACTGTGCATGGTCATGTTACTACAGGGAACCACTGTTCAACTGGGCATGGTCCTATAACCTCAGGAAAGCATTGTACTACTGTGCGGGGAACCTTTGTACTATTGTGCATGGTCAAGTCTCCTCAGGGAATCATTGTTCTACTGTGCATGGTCATGGTCCCTCAGGGAATCATTGTACTGCTGTGTATTTTAAGGTTACCTCAGGGAACCATTTAACTACTGTGCATGGTCAGGTTACCTCAGGGAACCGTTGTACTACTGTGCATTGTCAGGTTACTTCAGGGAACCATTTTACTACTGTGCATGGTCAGGTTACCTAAGGGAACAATTGTACTTCTGTGTATGGCCATGTTACCTTAGGAAATCTTTGTACTACTGTGCATGGTCATGTTACTACAGGGAACCACTGTTCAACTGGGCATGGTCAGATAACCTCACGAAAGCATTGTACTACTGTGCAGGGAACCTTTGTACTATTGTGCATGGTCAAGTCTCCTCAGGGAATCATTGTTCTACTGTGCATGGTCATTGTCCCTCAGGGAATCATTGTACTGCTGTGTATTTTAAGGTTACCCCAGGGAACCATTTAACTACTATGCATGGTCAGGTTACCTCAGGGAACCATTGTACTACTGTGCATGGTCAGGTTACCTCAGGGAACCACTGTAAAACTGGGCATAGTCAGGTAACCCCATGGAACCATTATACTAATCTGCAGGGAACCATTGTATTGTGTATGGTCAGGTTACTTAAGTGAACCATTGTACTACTGTGCATGGTAGGTAACCTCAGGGAATCATTGTACTACTGTGCATGGTCATGTTACACCAGGTAACCAATATACAACTGGGCATTGTCAGGTAACTTCAGGGAACCATTGTACTGTTGTGCATGTCCAAGTCTCCTCAGGGAAACGTTGTTCTACTGTGCATGGTCATGGGACCTCAGGGAACCATTGTACTGTTGTGTATTGTGAGTTTACCTCAAGGAATCATTGTACTACTGTGCATGGTCAGGTTACCTCAGGGAACCATTGTACTACTGTGCATTGTCATGTTACCTCAGGTGACCATTGTACTACTGTGCATGGTAGGTTTCCTCAGGGAACCATTGTACTAATGTGCATGGTCAGGTTACCTCAGGGAACCACTGTACAACTGTGCATGGTCAGGCTACCTCAGGGAACCATTGTATTTTGTGCATGGTTAGGTTACCTCAGTGAACCACTGTACAACTGTGCATGGTCAGGTTATTTATAAAGATAGACAAGAATGAGATTTACAGATAATTTAGTCGACTGAATTTTTTTCTGAACTCATTTTTTTCTGTTAGTTTATAGGTTTATGGTGAATATAGACTTTTTAAAAAATCTTGCATCTTTTGGGGATATCATTCCAGGAAAGTGGAAGGATATCATGTTTACTTGAAGTGGTGAGGTCTAGTAAAAACAGCAAACAGAAAGTAGAAAAAAATGAGTTGACTTCAGGATTGTGTAACGTTTGATTCTTCGTGGCAAGACCCCCTTTTTCAATTAAATCACAATTTCACTTTGGTACATCAATGATATGAACATGAATTTTTTTCTAAGATCAGCTGTTTTGCATGTAAGCCTATGGAGCAATCAATAACAAGACTGCAACCTTATGTTAATTTGATTTGAATCGATTATATTTTTTGTTATTTTTGGGGTTACCTGAGGTAATCCTGTTATGAAAGAATACTTCGTAGATACTTTGCTGGTATATGCATTTATGCTGTAATTACACAATTTCTTAATTTAAAATGTAGGACTTCATAGATTTGTATTGTTTATGCGATTATATGTAAATGTTACGCGAGTTCACTTGAGTTAAATGGGTTGTATTTGGTGTTATAATTGGGGTTACCTGAGCTAACCCTGTCATGAATGAATACTTCGTAGATACTTTGCTAGTCTTTACATTAATTGTAATAAACCAACTTATTCATTTTGAATGTAGAACTTCATTGAAGTTATATTGTTTATGGGATATATATGTAAAGGTGATCTCAAATAACTTCAGTAAAGTGGGTTATATTTGCAATTATATTTGGGGCTACCTCAGGTACCCCTGTTATGAAAGAATGCTTATTAGATAGTTTGCTAGTGTAATCAAACAATTTCTTTATTTCACATGTAGGACTTCACAGATGTAAATTGCTTACGCGATATTTAGAAAATGCGATCTGTCTTAACTCGATTTAAATGGATTATACTTGTAGCTATTTTATGGGTTACCTGAGGTAACCCTGTCATGACAGAATACTTAGTAGATACTTTGTTAGTATATGTATTTATGGTGTAATAAACCAACTTCTTCATTTTCAATGTAGGAATTCATTGAAGTTTTATTGTTTATGTGATGTAAATGTAAAGGTGATCTGAATTAACTTGAGTCAAATTGGTTGTAATTGCTGTTATTGCTCGGGTTACCTCAGGTAACCCTGTTATGAAAAAAAATATTAGTAGATACTATGCTAGTGTATACATTTGTATTTTAATCACACAATTTCTGAATTTAAAAATGTAAGACTTCATAGGTTTGTATTTTTTATTTGATGCATATATATTTAAAGGTGATACCTGAGTTAACTTGAGTTATATGGGTTGTATTTGTTGTTATTATTGGGTTACCTGAGGTAACCCTGTAATGAATGAATTCTTTGTAGATACTTTGCTATTGTTTACATTAATTGTAATGCTAGTAAACAAACTTCTTGATTTCAAATGTAGGACTTCATGAAACTTGTATTGTTATGTGATGCACATGTTAAGGTGACATCAGTTTACTTCAGTTAGGTGGGTTATATTTGTAATAATGTCTGGGGTTACCTCAGGTACCCATGTTATGAAGAATGCTTTTGAGATAGTTTGCTAGTGAAAAAAAATATGTTGTAATCGGACAATTTCTTTATTTTAAATGCAGGACTTCATAGATGTGTATTTTTTATGTGATATATTGGAAAGGCGACTTAAGTTAACTTGATATGAATGGATAATACTTGTTTCTATTTTACGAGTTACCTGAGGTAACCGTGCATGACAGAATATTTAGTAGATACTTTGCTAGTATAACCATTTATGGTGTAATAAACCAACTTCTTCTTTTTAAATGTAGGAAATCATTAAAGTTATATTGTATATGTGATGTATATGTAAAGGTGATTTGAATTAACTTGAGTTAAATAGGTTGTATTGTTGTTATTGTATTGGTTACCTCAGGTAACCCTGCTATGAAAGAATTATTAGTAGATACTTTGCTAGTGTATACCTTTGTATTGCAACTCCACTATTTTTTAATTTGAAATATAGGACTTCATAGATTTGTATTGTCTACGTGATGTATATATATTAAACGGTGACCTCAGTGAACTTGAGTTAGATGGGTTATCTATGTTGTTATTGCTGTGGTTACCTGAGGTAACCCTGTCATGAATGAATCCTTCGTAGAAAGGTTGCTAGTGTTTACATTAATTGTAATAAACAAACTTTTTTATTTTAAATGTAGGACTTCATGAAAGTTGAATTGTTTATGTGATGCACATGTAAAGGTGACCTCAGTTTACTTAAGTGGGTTATATTTGTAATTACGTCTGGGGTTACCTCAGGTACCCATGTTATGAAGAATGCTTTTGAGATAGTTTGCTAGTGTAAACATTTATGTTGTAATCGGACAATTTCTTTATTTTAAATGTATGACTTCATAGATGTGTATTGTTTATGTGATATTTCTGAAAGGCTACTTAAGTTAACTTGATGTGAATGGATAATACTTGTTTCTATTTCATGGGTTACCTGAGGTAACCCTGTCATGCAGAATATTTAGTAGATACTTTCCTAGTGTATCCATTTATGGTGTAATAAATTATCTTCTTTATTTTTAATTTAGAAATTCATTAAAGTTATATTGTTTATGTGATGTATATGTAAAGGTGATCTAAATTAACTTGAGTTAGATAGTTTGTTTTTGTTGTTTTTGTATTGGTTACCTTAGGTAACCCTGCTATGACAGAATTATTAGTATATACTTTGTAAGTGTATACATAATATTCTAATTACACAATTTCTTAATTTAAAAATGTAGGACTTCATAGATTTGTATTGTTTATGTGATGCATATATATTTAAAGGTGATACCTGAGTTAACTTGAGTTATATGGGTTGTATTTGTTGTTATTATTGGGTTACCTGAGGTAACCCTGTAATGAATGAATTCTTTGTAGATACTTTGCTATTGTTTACATTAATTGTAATACTAGTAAACAAACTTCTTGATTTCAAATGTAGGACTTCATGAAACTTGTATTGTTATGTGATGCACATGTTAAGGTGACCTCAGTTAACTTCAGTTAGGTGGGTTATATTTGTAATTATGTCTGGGGTTACCTCAGGTACCCATGTTATGAAGAAAGCTTTTGAGATAGTTTGCTAGTGTAAAAATTTATGTATAATCGGACAATTTCTTTATTTTAAATGTAGGACTTCATAGATGTGTATTGTTTATGTGATATATTGGAAAGGCGACTTAAGTTAACTTGATATGAATGGATTATACTTGTTTCTATTTTACGAGTTACCTGAGGTAACCGTGCATGACAAAATATTTAGTAGATACTTTGCTAGTATATCCCTTTATGGTGTAATAAACCAACTTCTTCTTTTTAAATGTAGGAAATCATTAAAGTTATATTGTTTATGTGATGTATATGTAAAGGTGATTTGAATTAACTTGAGTTAAATAGGTTGTATTGTTGTTATTGTATTGGTTACCTCAGGTAACCCTGCTATGAAAGAATTATAAGAAGATACTTTGCTAGTGTATACCTTTGTATTGCAACTCCACAATTTTTTAATTTGAAATGTAGGACTTCATAGACATGTTTTGTTTATGTGATGTATATATATTAAAAGGTGACCTCAGTGAACTTGAGTTAGATGGGTTATATTTGTTGTTATTGTTATGGTTACCTGAGGTAACCCTGTAATGAATGAATCCTTCGTAGAAACCTGGCTAGTGTTTACATTAATTGTAATAAACAAACTTCTTTATTTTAAATGTAGGACTTCATGAAAGTTGTATTGTTTATGTGATGCACATGTAAAGGTGACCTCAGTTTACTTCAGTTAAGTGGGTTATATTTGTAGTTATGTCTGGGGTTACCTCAGGTACCCATGTTATGAAGAATGCTTTTGGGATAGTTTGCTAGTGTAAACATTTATGTTGTAATCGGACAATTTCTTTATTTTAAATGTTTGACTTCATAGATGTGTATTGTTTATGTGATACTTCTGAAAGGCTACTTAAGTTAACTTGATATGAATGGATACTACTTGTTTCTAATTCATGGGTTACCTGAGGTAACCTGTCATGGCAGAATATTTAGTAGATACTTTGCTAGTATATCCATGTATGGTGTAATAAATCAACTTCTTCATTTTTAATGTAGGAATTCATTAAAGTTATATTGTTTATGTGATGTATATATAAAGGTGATCTGAATTTACTTGAGTTAAATAGGTTGTTTTTGTTGTTTTTGTATTGGTTACCTCAGGTAACCCTGCTATTAATGAATTCTTAGCATATACTTTGTAAGTGTATACATTTATATTTTAATTGCACAATTTCTTAATTTAGAATGTAGGACTTCATAGACTTGTATTGGTTATGTGATGTATATATAAAGTTACCTCAGTTGACTTGAGTTTAATGGTTGTATTTGTTGTTATAATTGGGGTTACCTCAGGTAACCCTGTCATGAATGAATACTTCAGATCATTAATTGAACTTTTATAAAAAAAAAAAAAAGTTTATAAATTTACAAGCCATCCCCACCCTACACGTACATACGAAATGAATGATCGGTGAATACAAATAATAAAATCATTTGGGAAGTTTGTTGACATCTTTGGTATTTGGTCACATTAAAATTTGGTATTAAGATCTATCTAAATAAGAACTATATTTTCGTGCGTATTTAATCAATGACGCATTGCCACGATTACCTCAGGGCACCGATTACCTCAGGGCATACAGCAGCGGACCTAACTGCCACCTGCCTCCCATACAGACAGAGTTGTCGTCCTTTAACTTTGTTTTTATGGGAAATTGCATTGGGGTATCTAGTTTAAAAAATGTGTCTGGTGACCCAGCAAACCAACCAAGATGGTTGCCATGGCTAAAAATAGAACATAGGGGTAAAATGCAGATTTTGGCTTATAACTAAAAAACAAAGCATAAAGAGCAAATCTGATATGGGTTAAAATTGTTTATCAGGTCAATTTCTATCTGCCCTGAAATTTTCAGATGAATATGACAACCCGCTGTTAGGTTGCTGCCCCTGAATAGGTAATTTTAAGGAAATTTTGCTGTTTTTGGTTATTATCTTGAATATTATTATAGATAGAGATATATAATAGATTGTAAACAGCAATAATGTTCAGCAAAGTAAGACCTAACAATAAGTCAATATGACCAAAATGGTCAATTGACCACCTAAGGAGTGATTGCCCTTGATAGTCAATTTTTAGCCATTTTTCGTAAATCTTAGTTATCTCTTACAAAAATCTTCTCCTCTGAAACTACTGCGCCAATTTAAACCAAACTTGGCCACAATCATCTTTGGGGTATCTAATTTAAAAAATGTTTCCGGTGACCCGGCCATCAAACCAAAACGGCCGCCACGGCTAAAAACAGAACATGGGGTAAAATGCAGTTCAAAAACCAAAGCGTTTAGCGCAAATCTGACTGTGGTTAAATTGTTTTTCAGGTCAAAATCTATCTGCCCTGAAATTTTCAGATGGATTGGACAACCCGTTGTTAGGTTGCTACCCCTGAATTGGTAATTTTAATGAAATTTTGCTGTTTTTTTGTTATTATCTTGAATATTATTATAGATAAAGATAAACTGTAAACAGCAATAATGTACAGCAAAGTAAGACCTAAAAATAAGTCAACATGACCAAAATGGTCAATTGACCCCCTAAGGAGTTATTGTCCATTATAGTCAATTTTTATAAAATTTGTAAATTTTTACTTACATTTTCCACTGATACTACTGGGCCAAGTTCATTATAGGCAGAGATAATTTTACGCAGCAAGAATGTTCAGTAGTGAGATGTACAAACTCATCACCATCACAAAAACACAATTTTGTCATGAATCCATCTGCTTCCTTTGTTTAATATTCACATAAACCAAGGTGAGCGACACAGGCTCTGTAGAGCCTCTAGTTTTTAAATGTGTTTGTAGATGAAATGATTGGGGAATATCGGATTGGTAGTAACAATTCGACCTAACACTGTAGATTAACATATTCTGTCATTCTATGGCACATCTATTTCTTTATTTACTTTTTCTATTATTCTTTTCTGATAGGTTAAGGTTTTAGTCTATGAACTTGTGTTAAGGTTAAGTACGTGTAAGGTTAATTTTAATGTTTAGAGTTACGGATGGCTCAGAATAACCTCATCATAGGTACCAGGATTGAAATTTCATATTTACGCCAGACGCGCGTCTCCTTATATAGTTATCATTGGTACCAGGCTTATAATTTGATACGCCAGACGCGCGTCTCCGTCTACATACGCCTCATCAGTGACGCTCAGATCAAAATTGTTGGAAAGCCAAACACATATAAATTTTAAGAGCATTGAGGACCCAAAATTCTAAAACGTTGTGTTGTATACGAATACGGAGGTCTATGCCTGGGATAAGAAAGTCCTTAGTATTTCGAATAATTCATACTTTTACAAACAGTAAATGTATAAAAATGATCACATAACTGATTTTCATGTCAATACCAAAGTGCTGACTACTGGGATAGGTGATACTCTCGGGATCGAAACGTCGACCAGTAGTTGCTAAACCCAGTGGTGTTACTAATTATAAAATGTACCAGGTTTATAATTTAATACACCAGACGCGCGTTTCGTCTACACAAGACTCGTCAGTGACGCCCAGTTAAGAAAGTCAAACACGTATGAAGTTGAAGAGCATTGAGAACCAAAATTCCCAAAAGATGTGTCAAATACGACTAAGGTGGTCTATGCTTCAGTAAATATATAAAAATTACCATATACTAATTGATGCTTCGAACAAAAAAATCCTTAGTATTTCGAATAATTCATACTTTTGCAAACAGTAAATATATAAAAAAATTACCATATATATACTAATTGATATTCATGTCAACACCGAAGTGCAGACTACTGAGCTGGTGATACCCTTAGGGACCGTAAACTTCCACCAGCAGTGGCATCGAACCAGTGATGTAAATAGTTATAAAAGGTACCAGGCTTATATTTTGATACACCAGACGCGCGTTTCGTCGACAAATGGAATCATTATAGTGACGCATAGATCAAAATAGTTAGCTTTATATGAGCTGAGAGGTCTAGATTAAAAGAAGGCAGAACATTTATCTATGTGCGAGAATGCCGATAAATAGAAACCCAGTGTGTTTAAAGTGTTGAAATTAAAAGAAAAACGATTAAGGATAAGAATAAGATTGATAACATACATTGTTCTAAAGGTTACTGATGTGTAAACTAGGCAGTGGACCCGCAGATTCATCTCTTATAGTAAACATTGTAATATTTCTATTTAGTCAAGAACAAAAGAGTGTACACAGTCACGTTAACACTTAACCAATACTTGTAGCAAACGAAAATGCCAAAAAATATGGATGGGATGAAAAACTGAGTATAGTCCTCTAGTTGAAGAACACCAATGTTCGGTTTGGTTTGTTTGCAAAATATGTCTGAAAGCTTACCCACCGACCCTCATATACTTTCGCTACCATGGCTACGGTGAGTAAACTTCCGGACAAATTTTAGAAAACAAACAACTGAACCTTCAAGACAAATTCATCAATCTTTTAATGAGGGGGGCAAGGGGGTCCCAATAACAGCAAAACAGCAAATTGATTTGGCTCATAACAGATAACAAGGAATTAAAATGGACCAAAACAGATAACAGTAAATGAAATATTAAAATAAGTCGGTTTTTGACAAATCAGTATTTCTTATTACGGATATAATCCTTTGTAATGCATTCCATATTCTATGACTAATGTTTTTAGTATTAACTTATGTAACTAGAATGTGTTTAAATTAATACTCAATATATATTATAATATTTTTATACGCTCGTTTACGGAACGTATTATGGTATACTGTTGTCCGTCTGATGTCAACATGTCGGACATTAACTCAAATACTCTTTAACCAATTTGCATTAAACTTTGGGAAATTGTTTATATCTATTGAAGTGAGCTCCCTTTTTTTTTTGGGGGGGGGGGGGGGTGTAATGGGTTTTTATTCAATAAAATTGGTGTTTTATTTTCCAGTTTTCTGATAATATCTCAAAAATGCTTTCACAAAGCAAGGAATTTTGGCGAATTGTTTATATCTATTAATATGAGGTCACTTTCAATTTTTATAAATTTTAGATTTTACGTTTCCGAGTTAAAGGATTTTATTAATTAAAAAGTTTTTTTTTTTTTTCAGTTTTCAGACATTAACACAAAATGTTTTCAGCAGTTCTCATGAAACTTTGCTGAAATATTTATATCCATTGTTGTAAACTCCCTTTCGATTTTTATTAATTTTAGATTTTATGTTATTGAGTTAAGAGATTTTATTCATTAGAAAAAGGTGGTATTTTCTAGTTTTCAAAACATAACTCAAAAATGCTTTCAGCAGTTCTCATGAAACGTTGGTGTATTGTTTATATCTATTGACTGAAGCTCCCTTTGTTGCTAATAAAAACAATGACCTAAAAGAGTTTGAATATTCTGACTTTTTCTAAATGACCATTTAATGAGGTGTCACTGTGTGAATTTTTCTAAATAAGACTATGAGGCAAAGTGGTATATAGGGTAGAAAAATCAAAAGCACCAATTATAAGCATGCTATTTATCAAGTACTTCGAACAAGTTTTGACACTCCAAAAGCAATTTATTCCACTCTTTTCAAAGGCCTTATTTGAACAATTTTTTATCAGGATTTTGATTGTACCAAGTGTACTAGTAAGTAGAATACATAGTTTAGAAGGGAAACAATGGCTTGAAACGAAATAAACCTTTGTTTGTAATGAGTTATATGCAGCTTCGGACCCAAGTACATGGTTGGAACTTTCATTGTACAATGCATTTGGTTTTGCTTTGAAAAGAATCACAGAGCTGAGTCTATGTGCCATATTATATAAAAGATTAACTGGTTGTTAGGACCTAGTCCTTAATTGAGATCCTTGTCAGATATTCCTGGCCATATGTTTTCCATTTTGTCATATCAAGAATTGTTTGGGAAACAAGGAACATTATTCTCATACCAAAAAATTAGATAATTCTAACCGGACAAACATATTAGATGTAGACCGTGCCCCAATGTCCAATGATCTTCAATTTATACCGAATATTGACTGTCCAAAAAAAATGCTAACATTCCAATTTTCAATAACAGTTAACAGCAAATAAATTATCACAATAACAGATAACAAAAAGACTAAAAGCCCCAAAACAGCTAACAAAGAATAAGACAATAACAGCTAACAGCAAATATATTTTCAAAATAACAGATAACAAAGAATTAAATTGCCTCATAACAGCATAACAGTTAAACCCCTTGCCCCTCTCTTTAATGGAAATAATTTAACAGGGATTAGAGAGGTGAATGAGTGAGACAGACTGACTGATGAAAGAGATGTTGTTTGAGTGAGATCGACTGAGTAAGAGACTTGACTAGGTGTGGAAGACAACGGACTGGGAGAGTGATACATAACTGTTGTGTGAGACGGTAACTGGATGTGTGAGAGGGTGACTAGGCAATCAGGAATCTGAGACATTTACCCGAGAAATAAACACTTGGACCATTGACATAATTGAGATGATACGACAATCATGTTTGCATTCATAGGCACTCGTCGCAGATTTTTTTTTCTATATGTGTTATATAAAGATATATAGGGAGGGGGAGGAATCTGAGACGAGTGCCTGTGTTTGCATTGTGGCGTCAGACATTTTTTATGTGACTTCAACATTTTACGAGAACGTTTCATTTGTCCATGAAAGGCGGACAATTAACGTTAACGAAGAAAAACAGATCTATCTACCAATAAGGGGACGACCATTTGATATTCTGGGGGGGGGGGGGGGGGGGGAGAGGGCAGGAGGATTTTGAAAATAAATAACTCAGCATTGATAATCACAAAAATAAATGGTTTGTTCTGTGGTAGTTTGAAAATAAATAACCTCACTTGCAATGTATTGAAAATAAATAACTCAGCAGGTATATAGCTTCTTGGGCCTTCAGCGGTTCCAAAACCCTTCAAATTGTTTTTGCCTCGCTCCGCTCGGCAAAATATGATTGACAACACTTTTAAAAAAGTCTTAGGAAAAACCAACTAAATTAACTTTAAAACTATGTATGTATGTATGCTATACATGTATATTGCTTAGGAATATAAATGAAACATTCATGAAGTAAATTATAAAATACTTAATCTAAGTATACCAAATGTCTTTTATGATATACTTATTACTATGTATTTGTGTTTCGTTTGTCCTGTGTCGCTATGTATTATCGTGAAATGTTTGTATATTATATTGTCCTCTTGTACACAAGTATATGTCTGAGGTTATGAATGAAATCTTGAATCTTAAAATTTCTGCAGGGGATACTGATCTATTCTGATTAAATGGTACATAATGAGTTGACTATACATGTATTATTCATAATTGGTATAGTCCCTAGTGTTGACAGTGGGTTACTTGCCATTAATTTTTAATGCCTCAAATTGCAAGTAGAGGGGTGAAATTACACTGTAAAAAAATTATGGCTCCAGAATTTTAAAGGAAAATAGTGATTTGGTCCAGCTGAAAAAGGTTTAAAATGAGCACTTCGGAAGCTGTCAATAGATTTCAAAACGACATAAAATTGTCCATATTTTGAGTTAGAGGCGATGAAGTTTTCTATAATTTTAATTTGATATAATTTGTCCCAAAAGTTGCAAAAGTTTCTTTGAGAAAGCGGAGGTGGGACTTTTTTTTATTTTCATTTATGTTCTAAAAGAAATGCACTACAAAATAATTGTGGTTTCGGACCAATTAACAAATATTAAAAAAAATTGTATGTTTTCGAATATCTTGAATATAGTTGTGAAAAAAAATAATCAGTCCCTTGCTTTTATGAAAATGAAAAATCTTGCTTCAATAGTGCAGAAAATGAATAATCTGTCCTCTCAGTTTACAAAAATAAATAACCGATCAAAAACAAATCCTCCTGCCCCCCCCCCCCCCCCCCCTAGAATATCAAATGGTCGTCCCCTAAGATAAAAAAAAAAGACGAATTAGAAAATAACATCTCAAGAACACTAAACAGAAACTAGCGATATCCAGAGCTATACATGAACCGAGCAAATAGAAACATCACATCAACAAAAGATAGAGCAACACGAATCCAACAGAAAGAAAAGAGCTAACCGAACCTAACAAAAGAACAGAAACTAAATGTAGAGCTACACGCACCCAGCTGTTCTGTTCTGTTCAGGTATTTTCCTCCGTTATATATCGGAGCACTCCCACTTGGGATATATGGTTTCACTTCACTTTCTACTTCAAGTACTAGTGTTTGCGTTTAGTGTGTTTCATATGCATTTAGCGACAGAAATTTTGAGATTGTTTTTCTATTTCTATCAGGTCATTTGTTTTTAGGTAGGATAGGCTAGTTGTTGATAGCTTCGAGCAGATCATTATAATTTAAAGTACACCCTCCTCTTTATAATTAGCTTTATCACCTCTCCCTTTCAACTCGGTTTATGCAAGTTTTAGTAGTATACTCTCCAGAGACTCACATTCCAGCATTTTGTTATCTATTAATCATGTGTTTCTTTGTCTAATATGTTCTCCTATTTATTTGTATTGTAGTCCTGTAATATTATGTTGTCATTTCAATGTTATATTTAACTTGGCCATTAAAGTGCGAGGTTTTGCATGCCACAAAACCAGGTTCAACCCACCATTTTTATTCCCATTTAAAAATGTCCTGTTCCAAGTCAGGAAGATGGCCATTGTTATATGATCTTCTTATATTATTGTTCGTTTCTGTGCGTGTTGCATTTTAATGTTGTGTCGTTTGTTTTCTCTTATTTTTGAGATATTAAGATAAGACGTGGCATGGTACTTGTTTATCCGAAATTCATGTATTTGGTTTAGATGTTATATGTGTTATTCTCGTGGGATTTTGTCTGATGCTTGGTCCGTTTCTGTGTGTGCTGCGTTTCGGTGTTGTGTCATTGTTCTTCTCTTATATTTAATGCATTTCCCTCGGTTTTAGTTTGTTACCCCGATTTTGTTTTTTGTCCATGAATTTATGAGTTTGAACAGCGGTATACTACTGTTGCCTTTATTCCAGCAGAAAGTGCCTAATGTCCTCTTCAGCTTTGATTGTACCATGTAAGTTCCAGTTAATAGCCTACTTTTGAATTCTGCTTTGTTAATGTAATTCTGATTGTTTCTTACAGATTTCCAGATATTGTGGGGTATTGAGTAGTTTTTTTCTTGGATTGACAAGTACTTAATCGTTTTTTTAGGCTTTCTTCTTTCCAGATATTTGACCAGTATATATTTTATGGCCTTTTTCAGCATGTTTTTCCTTTGTGTTTTGTTGGCAGGTTTTCTAAAATTCATTTGGATTTCGCCGACTGTGTTTATTTAAAATTTTGTCTATTCTGTTTATGAAGGATTCTGTGAAGTCCTTTCCAAAGTCAAGTTCACATTGTACATGTTGTACGATTTTCTTTTCTACTGCATTATCTACCTGAGAGATTGTAAGAAATAATGATAGCATATTTCTGTCTTATATAGGTTCAACTGGTTCCGCTCCTAAGAGAATATAGAGGGCAGAGGATGAAGTACTTTTATGTAGACTAATAAATTGTTTAGATATTTTTCTCTTCTGTTTTCCCAGCTCGTATATCTCACAGAAAGGAGAACCAATTTAGATAAGAGGAAGGTGCTTATTAACAACAACTTATCAAATAGAGTTATGTGGAAAAGCGAAAGAGTACGGTCACCATCACAATTTGGTTGATCAATACCACGTTTCTTTTAATTTTCTGTTCATTTAGTTTTATATAACAAATGTATGAAGTAATACTATAAATGACATAAGGAAGATATCTAGATAAAAAAAATCTAAAATATTTTTAACCAAGGACACTACATCACGTGATAATGTGATAATATCTTCACATTATTTGTTTAATTTGAATGACCTATTTGTAATTTCTAAAAGTCTAGAACAGTACTGTTCTGTTGTAAGTTGCCATATTATTTGCGTCAGGAAATTGTTAAAATTGATTTGCCAAATGATTGTCTAATGGGAATATGATACACATAATACCGCATATGCTATCTTAACATACATATATCTGAATATGTCTTATTTCTTCGGAACTTCCTATTTAAAACTAGAAATTTTGAGTCTTTCCCCATTGAGGTGCTGTATATATGTTTGAAAACGATAAGAAACAACCGGAAGTTTGCTTATGTAAACAAATTGATTATCTGAGAAATTAGGACTAAAGAACGTATTTCTAAAGATTGATCACGGTAATATCATTAACAAACATTCAGTTCATTTAGTTGGATAGAACGTAAAATTTGAAAGCTTTTAAATTATTAAATAACAATTGTAGGTATACTAAAACTACTTCGGTTATTTTCTGGTTTCATTTTTGCATCATGCTTTAAATAATGTTGAATTTGCTTTGCACAGGTCTTCATTTCAATTTAATGACATTGCTCTATATCTTCTACTGCAATGATGGGGCGTGGCAGAACCATCGTGAAAAGTTAGTATATCATATCATAAGGGTTTGTGGATTAAATGTACTCCCCACACATATACACACAAAAGAAGAAATAGCGTGAAATATTACATACTAGATACTTCTTTATCAATGTATCTATTATGCCCCTTCTAGATAGTTTTTGGTAATGTTGTCATTTGGTTGCCGTCGAATTGGCTGCTAGCTTTTAAAGTCATCATCACAATATCGAACCATCTTGCTGTTATTCATTTCATTTTCTGCAAAAAGGGTGCTTTCAGCCCCGGCTTTCAGCTACGTTTGTCAAATTGTCAAGAGCAATATTTGTAGACATTATTTACGTTCTGGAAAGACAATATTGTGTAGAAAGTAAAATAACAAGAATACTGAACTCCAAGGGAAATTGAAAACGGAAAGACCTTTATAAATCTGGGCGTCACTGTTGATTTTTGTGTGGACAAGGCGCGTTTTTGGCGTATTGAATTTTAAACCTGATGCTTTTTGTTATCTATTAATCATGTTTTTCTTTGTCTAATATGTTCTCCTATTTATTTGTATTGTAGTCCTGTAATATTATGTTGTCATCTCAATGTTATATTTAACTTTGCCATTAAAGTGCGAGGTTTGGCATGCCACAAAACCAGTTTCAACCAAACACTTTTATTCCCCTTTAAAAGTGTCCTGTACCAAGTCAGGAAGATGGCCATTGTTATATTATTGTTCGTTTATGTGTGTGTTGCATTTTAACGTTGAGTCGTTTGTGTTTTCTCTTATTTTTGAGATATTGAGATAAGACGTGGCACGGTACTTGTCTATCCCAAATTCATTTATTTGGTTTTCATGTTATATTTGTTATTCTCGTGGTGTTTTGTCTGATGCTTGGTCCGTTTCTGTGTGTGTTACGTTTCGGTAATATGTCGTTGTTCTCCTCTTATATTTAATGCGTTTCCCTCGGTTTTAGTTTGATACCCCGATTTTGTTTTTTGTCCATGGATTTATGAGTTTTGAACAGCGGTATACTACTGTTGCCTTTCTTTATTAAATCAGTTGTAAATGGCAAAATCAAAAGCTCATACACATCAAACGTATCGAAAACAATTGTCATTATCCTGACTTGTTACATAACGAAACTAATCTCTGACTTGTATAACAGTCGCAGTTTAATTCATTCTGCAATATCATGGTGTTAATCGTTAAGAATGTTGAAAGCTCAATTCAAATAAACTATATGCAATTTTTAAAAGAAAAAAAAGAATAAAGTTAAAAATCATAGTTATTTACTTTCAGTAATATTATTGTTTGAATGTTAAAATATGAACAAAATAAAAAGTAGAGAGAACTGGTATAATCATTATCTAACCAACCACGTATGAAAATACTACTTTTTAAAGATGTTTAATGGAAGCCATATTTTGAATTGCAGTATTCGTTTCTAAGGAAAGAAAAGCCTAACACGACCAGTCTCTGTAACTGAACGTGACAAAGCAGAACTGAAAAAAACAACCTGATAGTAAAGAAAACAACTAAAATGGCTGCAATCTCCAAAGAAGTGTCAAATTATATAAAAATAGCAGTATTAGTTCTCAGAATATCTCCAAAAGCAGTTCGTTTAAAATTTGACATTGAATTCCATCCTAAAAGTTTGCGAAACACACTAGATAAGAATTTTGCTAAATTACAAGAATTGTACCACAAGAAAAGAATATTAAGCAAAGAGCAATGGAATTTGTTGTTTCCTACAAAGACAAAGGGTAAGACGATTTACATAATAATATTCATGTCTATTTATCAGTTATTATTTTTAGATTTCATATGTAAAATTTGACTTAGTTTTGATAAAAGATATTTTCCCAAAGAACTGCAACCTTTCCTGTACACTATACTACCTACAGGTTTGTGCATTAAAGTTTCAGCAATAACTTATGATATATCACATTTGTGAAGTTATAAATGACCATAGATGGCTTAAACTTCATAATTCTATAATTAAGCGGGAAAATGTATGACACATATTGATTATTTTAGAAATTGATCAATTTTGCTCTGTCCTTCTACGAACTTTGTATACACATATTTAACAACAATTTATGGCACTGAAGAACATTTTTATTTTATATTTTAATTATTGTTCCTTCTCTGATATATTTATATACTACTACTTATTTATCTGAATTTATCAAATAATCGGCTGTTGTTTTATTCGTGTATCGTTTACATGGACACCCCTACCAGACGTTGTGTAAATAGTAGTTTGTTTGAAAATGTTTAAACAATGGGGTTTGTAAATTGATATTTATAGAGAACAGTGTTTTGAAGGATGGATGACTGACCGCATGGATTGTTGATCGTCATGTTTTTATCAGGATTTATGAGGATTGGTCTTATTTGTTTAAGTACTAGGAGGAACTTGTGGTACATGTCGTTACTTAATTATTACGGGGAAAAAGGCAATCACCTTGAAACTTTTCTATCAATCAATTTGATTCGACGCGGAGTTGTAATATATGCTTACAATAAAACTGTTTTCATCCCCTTTACAAATCTATCTGTGTCTGAATATAAACCAACATTTTTACTTTTACATTCATATATATTTTCCACCTCGGGTAAATTAGTGAAATTATGATTGGTAAACGCCGTAACATGGTAACCCCCAATGGGTCCCATTTTGAGTTCATGGCGTTATATCTATTATAGATATTGACGTCATAATTAATGTTATTGTGTTTTATTGTTACTTTTTATACACAACTTGACAGGAAAAGTCCTGTTTGCGATAAACTCGTTACTGTGAAAGTACTTTAATTCGTGGGTACCAATTTTCGTGGTTTGAGCAAAATTAACATGTCGTGGTTTTTTAAATTTGTGGATTTTAGTTTTTTTACAACATTCACATTAACAAATGCTATTAACGTATCTTGAATTATAAAATAAATTCTAATCAGCAGCAAGCCAAGCAATGAAATACGTACGTATTCTGAGGATTTGATTGAACACTTTATCATAGCATATCATACCAGAAATTATCCGGATGATTTTTTTTTGAGAATTAAAAGATCAAAATTTGTATAGTATATTTTTTTAAATATTAAATGGGTATATTCCTGCCTGCATTGTAGTTCATAGTGCGTTGCCCTTTTATCACTTTTACAGTATTCCCAGATTTGGCGATATTCAAAATAATCTCTAGATCATATCGGTAGTTAAACCTACATGAGGATCTTTCCATGTCTTGAGTTCGACAACGGTTGATTTATTTCGTTGAACACTTTAATTGATGGATAGAGTCATCCACGAAAACCACGAAAATTGGTTCCCCACGAATAAAAGTACTTTCACAATATACGATTTACTACTGACCCGTAGGCGGTCAGTACCAAACCATATAACTTATAATATATTTTTCAATTTTGGTTTTCATTTAATTTTTTATTAACACTAATGACAAAACATCTATTAGATAAACCTTTATTTGATTAAAACTGATTGCAATACATTTATTCGAACTACAGTGATTACTATACATTTATTTAATTAATACTTTTCACTATACATTTATTTGATGAACACTGATTACAATATATTTATTATATCAACACTGCTTACAATACATTTATTATATTAACAATGAATATAATGCATTTATTTGATTCACACTGAATACATTTTTTTTTATTTACTCTAATTACAATATTTCCTATTCCGAGCACATACTGGACAGAGTGATTCTAATTTTATATCAATTCCAGGTGCAATTTCGTCTCAAAGTTTTGACATTACCTTGATGATGCTACTGATAAGAAACTTAACAGAAATAACTATAAGCAGCATACTTCCACTGCCGTCTCAAGTAGGTCTAAGTGATGATTTAGCAAGGATCCATTTCTATAGAAATAAAATTGCTCATGTTGAAGATGCGACGATAAGTGATACAGATTTCACAAAATATTGGGATGAAATTACACAGGTAACAATATTGAGTTCACTGTCACATAATGTTTGTAATGATAATAGTTGTACATTCCACAATTTTGAAGAAAAAAAATCTACTGCTATTGATATATTGTCTTCCCGTTCTCTTATCCACAAACAGCGGGCCAGCTGATGGCCGCCTCCGGGTGCGGGAATTTTTCGCTGCATTAAAGACCTATTGGTGACCTTCTGCTGCTGTATTATATATGGTCGGGGTGTTGTCTCTTTCACACATTCCCCATTTCCTTTCTCAATTTTATATAAGTATGCAAAGATCTTCTCAATGCCATCTTTCATTAAATATTTGACAACCACACAGTCGCTAAACTAGACACCGTAAATATAATTAGCGATCAACAATAAATGAATGTTATAGTTTTTGTCGATTATACGTACCAGATTTGCAACACATCTATAAAACATACACGGAGGACCAAATTTCACATGTATGCAACATTGGTTTCTATATAATGTCCTTACTTTATTACTATCAGAAACTCGTTTTCTTTGTCTTTCTTAGGACAGATATCCGCAAGAATACATGTTTTAAGAGTCATGTATGATTTACTTGATATGAACATTAAGTTATCTGTTCGTATTCCGTAACTACGTGGAGTTTCATTATAGTGTCAGCAGTATATACGGAACTGTTTACCTTCCCGAAACGTTTGGGATCTTCACAGTTTTGGCGTGATTCGTGTTGCTCAGTCTTTATGTGTATGTAATGTGTTTAATAGACCGGGTTAATCTGTCACCGAAAAAAAAACTCGTCAATTTTATGTAAAGTGTACTATCTCTATTTGTTCGAACTGCACATTCTAGCTTTTTTGACCTAGATTAATCTAATTCTTAATTTTACAGCACAAATTCAACAAAATACAAAATAACCTGGGATACAGTAAGCTTAATGTATATCCAAGATAGCTGCATATACAGTATAGTTTGATGAAAATCCAAGTTAATTCTAAAAAGTTATTAAACAAATTAAATTGTACTATCTCTATTTTGTCCGAATTGCAAATCCGAGCTTTTTTTTACCAAGATTACTTTAATTTTTAAATTTTACAGCAATACAACATAAAACTAAATTACGTGGGATTCAGTAAGCTAAATATATATCTAAGATAGCTGCATAGTTTGATGAAAATCAAAGTTGATTTGAAATAGTGATAAAAAAAATTAAAGATGCCTATCTGAATTTATATAATAATTTGTATTTTTATTTATTGTAAAATTAAATTCTTTCATTTCACAGCAATACATCAAACTACCTAACAAGCTTGAATTTTGTAAAGTCAATATTTTATTTAATTAGATGGGCTGATTTACACCAGTCAAAACTAAATTTGAAGGTCAAGACTAGTCGAGACAGATCGAGACTGGTTGAGACTCAGTCGAGACTAGTCGAGACAGGTCGACACAGGTCGAGCCTTGGTAAAGACCATTTCAGACTACACAAAGATCAGCAAGTACTGAATCAGACTAATTAAGTAAAGTCGAGACCTAGTCACCTAGTCGAGTACACTTAAGTACAGTTAAGAAAAATCGAGACCTAAATGTAGTCGAGTACACTTAAGTTCAGTTAGTAAAGTCGAGACAATGTGTGCTCAATTTTACTGGTCGAGCACAACAACTGGTCAATTCAGACTCTGAGTAGTTTGTATTGATTGTCATTTCACTTGGACTGGTGAGTTTTGAATGTTGCATTTGTTTCTCCTCTACTGGATTTAATTACAAAATGCAGTTATTTGCTTCATAACTTAAATATATAGTCTAGTTCAAGATTAATTAAATCAACTTTCAAAAGTTTGAAGGTTGCCATCACAAGTTGCTGGACCGATACGATGTTTCCATTCGATCACAACATGTTTTTTAATCTTTATATCCACCTCGCCAAAAGTAAAGCAACACCTGATTATTTTTCAGATTGTCGTTTACTTAATTCATAACAAATCGATTTATCGATACAATGTGTTTTTGTTAGATAACATATAGAATAATAATTGAAAAGTGAAAGTTTGGACTGTTTTCACGATTGATTCTTTTGCTATTTCATTTTGGGAAAATGGTTGTAAAACGGCAAAATGAAATACAAGATAAAGTCTCCATTTATACTGAAGTTTTTGAAACATTTGCTTAGCACTACACACACAATTCTTTTCAAAACTCGAGAGTGACAATTTGTGAATACATTAAAGTGCAATTTAGGTCAGTAACGAGTGTATCCTCCACGCTTCCGGAAAAGTTAATCAACACGCCGTCCAATGCTTTGAACTAAGAGTCGTAATGTTCTAACAGGTTTTTTTTGCCATTCTTTAATCAAGGATGTTCATAATTCCTTTCAATTTTTAACCGGATTTTTGTGACAAAAATGTCGGTTATTGATTTGGGGATGAACGGTGGTCGGGCGGCCGGCAACCAAATGTTGTCCGTGCATTTACTCATGAACCGTTCAACCAAAGCTTTTCAATTTTAATATGTTGTTTCTGATGACAAAATGGAGGTCAAGTTCAATAATGACGATTTTGACTTTTACCGTTCAGGAGTTATGGTTCTTGAAAGATTGAAAAATGGCTTTTCCAGTCGTGTCCGTGCATTTACTCATGAACCATTCAACCTAAGCTTTTCAAATTTTAATATGTTGATACTGATGACAAAATGGAGTTCAAATTTGATATTGACAATTTTCACTTTCACCGTTCATCAGTTATGGTTCTTGTGATATTGGCAGGACACAAATAAATGTTAATAAATCCGGTTTGCTTTCGTTGTGACAGCCTCTTGTTACTAGCTGGAACCCTGTTGCTGATTTCCGAGCAGTATCATCCCAGACATGCTCAATTTGAGTCATATCCAGTGACATGGGAAGTCAAGGAATAGAGTCAGTCACCTCCTGACGTAAATAAGCTAAAACAATGCGTGATCTGCGTGGTCTATCATAATCATCAATGAATATTGGTCTAGTTGCAAGATTCTGATAGTCAAAATGTGGCACAACGATATCCCGGATGATGTTATCGCGATATTGTTACCCGCCATGTCCTATCAAGAACATAAAGGTAAATTTTGCAGTCGAATAAAAAGCATGACCAAAATATCAAACACCTACCACCAAACGCTGTAGTTCCAAGAATATGCCATTTCCTGTATGCTGTATTGTGAGAACGCCGTACGCGCATGCGCTCATCAATACGATGTTTGAGAATTATTCTCTAGTCAGACCAATGGACTTGACGCCACTGTCGCAAAATCCTATTGCGGTGTTGAGCTTGAGGATGCCTACGAGTCACCAGTGGTCTTTTGACTGTCTACGGGCGCATAAATTGGCACAATGTAGTCTGCGGTTAACAGTTAAATTTCATCGCATGAAATTTTCAAGGAAAAAAACTTGTATGTAGCTTTATAACACCTCTTTTTAAGGTAATCTATACCTGAATTCTTACCTGTCGATTAAAAATAGGGTTACGAAATATATGGAAACAAAGCAGTATGTAATTTAATTTTAAAACAAAAATAAAAAGCAAAAACATTTAGGTGTTGCATAACTTTTAGCGAGGTGTATATATAGAATTGCCGTCTGATATATATAGGTTCAACGATTGTGTAATATTTTTGTAAAATGTTCTGTACCAAGTCAGGAAAATGACAGTTGTTATCTTATAGAAGTGGGTTGCATAGTGACTCTCGTGTGTCTTTTGTTCATTTCAGTGTTTCTGTTTTTTCCCTCTTATAGATGATGAGTTTTCCTAGGTATTACGTGTAACTCGGATTTGTTATATCTCAATCGATTTAAGACTTTCGAGGAGCGGTATACTACTGTTGCCTTTATTTGGACTGAAAGTGGATTCGGTTTAATGCATGCAAAACAGGAGATGGTAATCCTGAGGACGCATCCGATATTGCATCCCTTTTTTTTTTATCGTGATTTGTATCTTCTCAATTCGCCGTTTCGGAATGTAATGCATCCTGGGTAATTTTTACAAAAGTGTACACCAAAACTTCCTGATTGGTTAAAAATGTCATAAACAATGGAAATTTAACCAATGACGTGACGTTTTTTTCATTTTGAGATACGAACAATGAAATTACTCATGATGCTTTAGATTCTGAGACGGCCAATTGATTAATGATTTTAGAAAATCGGATACTATCGTTGTGTCTGATTTATTTGGATTATGAAATGTATTAATTCCTTTAGTTTGAGATTTATTTGACTAAAATAATTTCATAAGAACATTTAATAGCAATATATATTTAAATGTAAAAATAGTTCATTGCACTGTAAGTTTGTTCATTTTTTTTTCAAAATTTGAGTTGGATTTTGGAATTGTCGAAAGAATAAGTGTGCATCGCTTTATAATATATATTTTTTCTATGATTAGGCTATCATTCGACTGGGAGGGGCAGTGTTAAGAGAAATGTGTTTAGATCTACAGAAACAAGAATTCAACGTGGATGAAAGCGAGGACCATCTTAGACAGTTACAAGTAGAATTTAGATTGGCAGCAGTAGAAAACAAAGTTATGGAATTAACAGATAAAATGAGTAACCTTGAAGAGGAACAGGAAGACCCTATTCCAAAGAACATAAGAGGTAATTACCAGATTCAGACTGTCCATCTTGCTTAAGTTGGTAATATTTGTCATACGACGAACTGCTTCCTACTAACAAGCAATAATTTAAATAGGTTGTTTCTCACAAGAAGATTTTGTCTTAACTTTGCGAAAGTGAAGCATAGGTAATTTCTGTAAGATTGACGACTGCAACCGTCATTTAGAATATGCCACACTTGAAAATAAAAGAGAAAGAAAATACCAAGAAATTTGATTAGATGCCCTTCCTCTCCACCACAAAACCAAATAACTTCACAAATTAAAACGTTGCAAGACAAAAAACAATAACAAAACATTATACAGTAAATCAAATAGTGAGGAAACCGAACTGCACCATGGTGAGGAGGTGAACCAAGCCGTTAGTTGTTTTCATTAGAATTGTTTGACATGTGACAACTTGCTAAAAACTTGCTAAGGTAATATTTGTAATGATTGTCGTGTTTTGTTGGTTTGCTACCTTGTTGCCTTATTCCGGCATAGAGTTTCCCATAATTTTTTACTTATATTCCAGCTGATGTGTATAATAATAAATATTCTGTAAATTACTTTTACATTTTAGTTATAATCAACAAGCAGATAGAAGGATGGAAAAGAAAAGATAACGTTTTCTTCATCAAAACAAAAAGAAGCGAATATGCGTTACAACGTGTGGTTGAAAACAGTTGTGTTGTTTTAACAGGGGGACCTGGGGTTGGGAAAACAGTTATCGCCCGACATATAGCTTTGGTGCTCGAGGGAATGGGCTATAGAATAATCCCAGTATCGAAACCGAAAGACATAAGGAAATTTTATCAACAGGGGAAAAAGTCAATTTTCATAGTAGATGATATGTGTGGAAAGTACACTGCTAACCAACGGGAGATGGAGAACTGGCAACAATTTTCAATGGTGATTAAGACAATTCTAGATGACGAATCTTGTAAAATTCTTCTTTCGTGTAGGTTGCAAATCTATTTAGATGAAAGATTTAAACTTCTGTCTCCTTTTCTTAACTGTGAATGCAATTTGATGGCAAAGCGATTACGAACAAAAGAAATAAAGCAAATGATAGAACGATACAATATAAGTACAAAGGTATTAAGCATGGAATTACGGAAATTTGAATGCTTTCCTTTGTTATGTGCATTGCATCATGAAAATGAAAGAGAGGATACTATGGATTTTTTCAAAAACCCATTTGAAATCTATAGAACGGAATTAGATAATTTAGATTTACTTAGTTTGATAGTAAATGCAAGCTTTGTGGGCTCGCCTTATGTGTTCTCTTCAATAACAGAATAGAGGAAAAATGGTTTCAAAGTAAAGTTGAAGATGACGAAAAAACAATGCTACAAGATGTATTTGGAAAATGTGGATTAAACTCTGGTACATCGAAGGACTCGATAGGCAAAGCGTTTAGAACCCTTGAAGGAACATATGTAAGTAAACAGAATGGCATTTATACAGTCTCACATGATACATTTTTTGACTTTTTGGTTTATTACTTCGGACAGAAAATGTGTCAATGTTTAATTGAACATGGCAATAGCAATTTAATACGTGAACGTTTTAAATGGGGAAAGTCAACCAAGTTTGGTAATATAGAATTTATTACAGTGATACCAGATCACCACACATTGAAACTTTTTATGGACAGGCTTATCAGAGACTGGATCGAGGGCAAAGTGAGTAATGTGTTTCATAATATTAATTTGCAATTTACCGACTTCAGAGTACAATTTGTCCAGTATTTAGAACAACTTGATAAACATTATCAGGTCAAATTGGCCAACAGGAAGGATACCATGTGTCTAGAAGGGGACTGTTCTTCCGGTACATACCCCTTGATAGACGTTTGTTATCATGGCTATGATGATTTACTTCAGTGGCTTCTAAATAATTCTGTAGATGTGAACAAGAGTAGAGACGACGGTGTTACTCCACTAATTATGGCATCATGTTATGGTATTTTAGAAACTGTGATCAAATTATTAAAGCAAAATCCAGACGTCAATCTCTGCAATGTGGAAAATGTAACTGCATTGTACATTGCATGTCAGAATAGTCATATTTTAGTCGTAGAACAACTACTGAAAATTGAGGATATCAACGTCGATTTTTGTAATAACCATGGACAGTCACCTCTGTTTATTGCTTGCCAAAGAGGTTTGACAGCTATTGTAAACAACTTATTACAGAAAAGTCCAAACGTAAATCAATGTAGTCCATTTGGATTAAATCCACTACACATTGCATGCTTCTTATGGTACACTGACGTCGTTTCTCTCTTATTGGCGGCAAAAAATGTAAATATTGATGTAAATGCACGTGACGCAGATGGTAGTACGCCTCTTGTTTTTGCATGTTTTAAAAACTACACAGAAATATCTTCATTACTAATAAGTGCTGGAGCAGACGTTAACATTAAGGCGTTTAGTGGTGCTAGTGCGTTGTGTTTTGCAATAGGACATGGTAACATTGAAACAACTAGTCTACTGCTTGAAAACAGTGCATCTTTGCAGACAGGTTTTAAAAACAGGGAGCAAGTAATGGATGCACTGTCACAAAATTCAGAAAGAACATTAAATGAAGTACAGGAGGAAATACGACATTTTTGTGTCACGTATGCTTCCCAAAGAGTAAGAGATTATGTACGTGAGATGTCAGGAGAATACTGCTTAGATGCAATGATCGATTCATCGCCATTGCATATCGCTTGTTTCATGGGTCACACAAACATAGTAGAGTGTCTTCTTAATTTAGAGGCCTATATCGACTTTACAAAGGAAGATGGAACAACTCCATTATTTTTTGCCAGTGAATTAGGACATGCAGAAATAGTGCGTTTATTGTTAGATAAAAGGGCAAATGTCACAATTCGACGACAGGATGGAAAATCAGCACTGGACATTGCAGAATATAATGGCCACCAGTCTATAGTGGCGATGCTGATGGATATCGGAGCAGATTGACATATTTTTGGCAAAAAAGATATAAAAACGCAGACTAGTCATAGACGTCATCAACTGTTGTTTTTATGATCCACCTAGGGACATTATGTTCTTCGGTTTGTACGTCCGTTTGTCTGTCCGTCTGGCTGTCCCACTTCAGGTTAAAGTTTTTGGTTTCAGATTTTAATTAAAGTTTTTGGTCAAGGTAGTTTTTGATGAAGTTGAAGTCAAATCAACCTGATACTTAGTTTACATGCTCCCTAAGATATGATCTTTCTATTTTTAATGCAAAATGAGAGCTTTGACCCACATTAGGTCTTCTGAACAGAGAAAATAGTAATAAGAGTATGTCATCCATGTGCTATGGACATATTTTTGTTTCTGTTTGTCTTTTAAAATGTTTATGTTTGTTTCCTACGAAATAGTATGTTGCGAGCATTACTACGATAGAATCTATTAATTCGGCAAATATATCCCTAATTTATGCTTGTAGACTTAGTTAGCTTCAAAGCTTGATATTTAGATACTTAATTGAAGATGATTATTCTGTGATTTTTTTTTTATTATGTATAGAATAAGATATATTGTATTATCCATGACCATAATAAAGGTTATAACATATAAGGGAAATATCGTTTAAATATATAAAAAAGGATATGTGGTATAATTGCCAATGAGACAACTCTCCACAAGAAACATAAAAGATGGACGAAAGATACCAAAGGGACAGTCAAACTCGTAAATCTAAAACAAACTGACAACCCCATGGCTAAAAATGAAAAAAAGACAAACAGAAAAACAATAGTACACATGACACAACATAGAAAACTAAAGAATAAACAACACGAACCCCACCAAAAACTAGGGGTGATCTCAGGTGCTCCGGAAGGGTAAGTAGATCCTGCTCCACATGCGGCACCCGTCGACACAGAAATTAACATCTATACGTAACCGTACGGCCTTTAACAACGAGCAAAGCCCATACCGCATAATCAGCTT
Organism: Mytilus trossulus; assembly: GCF_036588685.1. NCBI lineage: Eukaryota > Metazoa > Mollusca > Bivalvia > Mytilida > Mytilidae > Mytilus > Mytilus trossulus. The sequence goes on along the minus strand of NC_086384.1, from coordinate 37,416,132 downwards.
TGAAAGGTCCCGAAACGACAATGTAAACAAATCTAGTTCGGTAGATCACATTCGGGAAAGGTGGACTGGGTTATGGTTATGGCATTAGGAACATACACGTGTTTACGTTACAAAGGATTAATTTCATCTTCACCACTTGGAACTCTTAGTTTAATAGCTTGCTTGTGAGCAGCAACTATCAATCAAGGAAATCGTAATAGAAAATACAACAACGCCAAGAATATTGCATCAACTGGGAGATATATACGCCATATACATGTGCTGCTGGAATGTTTTCAAGTCAAAATCTAAAATAAGAATCCTGCACATGAAATCTAAACTTACAACACGGTATTTTGTACAGGTTAAGCGTTTCATATATCTTTCCTCATATTGAAAGTGACATAAAGGCATTCAACACTAAAATGTAAACTAGACCACTTGATTTCGTATTGAAATGATAGGACGAGAATTGTATATACTAGATTAAAATTGGTTTTCACTATGAAGATAAATTGTTTAAAATTTGTATACAATTCACGATAAGTATTACTAATGTTACACTTCAACTGATCGGGTGGAGCTAACGTTTCAATTTTCATAAGGACAGACTATTCGAAGATGTGTGTAATAAGGATGGTTGTCGATATGACTATTATTACCAATTTCTAATCACCTATCAGTATCACCAAAAAGGTAAACAAAAGAATTGAGTGTACAATATTGGACGAATAAAATACTTTTAGATTTATAGCATTGATATGTGCTTAAGTATAGTATTTCGAAGTACCGGCTATAGTATTATTTTGCTGGAAACTTTACTTTAAATGTGATTTATAATAAAATAAACATAAAAAAAATGAAATGTTTGGACCCTATTTTTCCATCCTTAAATATGATTAATTGTATTTGCAACTTATCCCGTGCACTCCTGCTCCCACAAAAAAAAGTATTCGGAATATAAGAGATTAAAACTATTTCAAAACTTAATTGAATATCGACATGTGCATATTGTGCAACTGATGTCGCGTAGTTTTACTTTCATATCCACAACTTTGCTTTACAAGAAAATCAACGACTGTGTCTCATTGTTTATTTTGTGAATATACGTATTATTTTTATACATTTTAAGCGAAGCTTATGAGTTTATCCCAAAAAAACTGTTTATAGATGAACTGGTAAATGATGAGCGAACAGGTTAATCTCCGCCCAGTCAAGTGGAATACATAAAGTAATACTATCGATAAAATCAAACGACATTGTGATATAAAGATTCTGATACTGCATCCACTGTATCATTAAAATTTGAAGACGATTTGCAGACAAACGCAGTGCTTCTTTTCTATTGATTTGCCAACAAAGTGTTCTTTTTGCCTGAAATCATCATGGATGCCTTTTTCTTGCCGTTTCAATAAGATATTCAGAAGGAAGCAAGAAACTGGTCATAATTTAATTTTGACCAATGAAGAACTAAGATCAAATAAAAGAAATGAAACGACTGTCCGACATTTTTATTAGAATAAGCATATGTGCCTGTAATTCAGTGGTTGTCTTTTGTTTATGTGTTACAGATTTGTTTTTCGTTCCTTTTTTGTACAATAATAAGGCCGTTAGTTTTCTCGTTTGAATTGTTTTACTTTCAATTTGTCCTTTCTGGGCCTTTATTCAAGATTCATGAGTTAGTAATATGTCTTCCCTGTCGTTCTTCAATCTCGTTTCAAGGGAAATTTCTTCTACAAATTATACAATTGTTTAGGTGGTCTTGGTGGAGATGTAAATAGTTATCAAAAGTACCAGGATTATAATTTTAAACGCCAGACGCGCGTTTCGTCTACATAAGACTCATCAGTGACGCTCAGATCAAAATAGTTAATCGTGTGGCAATACTTACTGATGTATTAACCATTTCATTTAAATCCTCAATATTAGAATATTTTAAGTTTAAAACTACCGTCTGTAAAATGGGCTACGAGATACATAAAAAATCTAAAATTATTTGTTTTGGCTCAGTCATTAATGAAGTGCTAATAGTGAAATAATAGTTCGCTTTTAGGAGCCATTTTGTCAAAATAAGCTAAAAAAACATTGATTATGAATTATTTACGTGCAAGTGAATAATTCGTCCTCATTGAATCGGTATTCATGTGAACTTCAGTTTAACCCCTTAGCTTGATATGGATAACACGTGAATTGTATGTGTAAAGTTATTCAAAGGAAACAATTTACACATTGAAAGTGAAACAAAGATAAATCATTTGATTTACTGATTCGATTCACAAAAAATGATTCTTATATATACAGGTAAAAACGATGATAAACATTTATTTTTCATCTATATATAATATGAAATTTAATAGCACGATTTTGTTTAATCTATTTATATCTATATTTATGTTCACATCGCTTATATGGTCATCGGATGACTTCAGCGGTGAACTCGATAGTTAATTAGATGGCGTCTGAACTAAAATACACAAGAAACGAAGTTACATATGTCCATGCATGTTTCCTGTTAATTGATTATTCAGACTTTTAATAGTTTGGATAAATGTTTTACATTGTTATAAATTTGATTAAAATCGGTGAACATGAATTTGACAGCTTTTGCCCCTTTAACGGAAGTAACTTAGCTTACAATTATACGGACTTATAAGATATAATCTAAATTGTGGTTGTCTCCCTTCGCTGGTTTCAGCATTTCAGATTTCAGTCTTATAGTTTAGTCCCAATAATCCAGTCGCTTTATTTTTCAAAGTATTGAAATATGCATCAGGGTAATCGAGACTATCGGTTAGCTATACTATTATTTACATTCTAAAATAACATTCGTTGTATCAAGCACGTACCATTCGGTTTTCGGGGTGGGGGTGCTATGAATTTAAAATGAAGATTTTTCTGGCCCTGTCCAGCACCTTGAATTTAAAAACGGATTACATTTACCCCCATTGGATATTCAAAATCCTCCCTCCCCCCAAAAAAAACATTAAATTAAATTAAATGATCAATGATTAAATGATGAATTAAACAATTTTATGCGTTAAACGTATTGTTCTTCTTTACACAATCATATATAATTAGGAGGGGTCTAGATAAAATGTGTAATTAACAGGCAGGACCCTCGAATTTAACGTGAAACGAATTTACTAAATCAAATTGCAGAATAACAAAAATGGCCGCTAAAATAGATGATTGGAATATATAAAAAATCATGTTGGAATTGTTGGCAAGCAGGGACAAAATGTACTAGGATCAATCAAAATTTCGCCACAAAAATTAGAAATAAAACAATTTTATACATACACCCCTCCTCTTAAAAAAGGATTGCTCCCTTATAAAAAAGAAATTGACCATTTATTTAGCTCAACAAAAATAAAATGTGTACTAAAACTAGAATATAACACATTTACAGAAAAAATTATTTACCACTAACGGTTTTTGGTATTTCAAAGTCAATAGTTTCCATTTCTTTTTATCCTTTGTACATCTTCTCCTGACTGAGGGAATTTATCGTACTCACTACACTAAGAATACAAATAGGTCTGTATGGTCGGCGTTCTATTGAAAAGACAGAGAGGAAGGAGTTCATCTTCCTGACTATACCTCATAAGGTCGGGTCAACTTAAGATAAACGGTACTGTAGCTCCATCGGAAAAACGGAGGAGTAAATCGGTTAATATGTTATGGTAATGTATTGATTTGATTGACAGCTAAGCTATTACAACATTGCTATGTGACAGTCAATTACTACAGATAATACGCTAATCGTGGTAAAAGGTTCCAATAATCTTAGAATCAAATCACGCTTCGTTGATATAAATGGTTAAGTTACCCATTCTGCGTCATTTGATATCGTTTCTCGTCTTGGATAACTTTCATGTTGTCTTGGATTTTTTTTCTTGACACGCGGCCTTTTCTCTTCCCGCGACAGCATTCTTTATTTCATAGTAATGACCTTTCCACAACAATGCTTCAAAGGGTGTAAGTAAAATAATGCAACCTTCAATCCCTCTGCCTGTATATCGGTTCGTCTGTTCGTAACACCCCTGTTGACACTCTTGAATCTGCATCCTACAGTCTGGATTCTGAACATGGCTAATTAATCAAACCGCAATATGTTTTTTTTACCTTCCATAATAAACTTCCCAGGTCAACGTTTTTAAACTGCTTTTCTTGATAGATCATTCATTTAAACAAAAAAGCTGAGTTATAATCATCAATAAGACAACAAAAATATCTTTGATATTCTAACAAATATTAACAAAAGCCCTAAATTATGTTAATTGCATTCAAATAAAATAACCCCCAAGACGATCTGATAATCAAATAACCCGGGTATTTTGAATATGCATAAATATTAGAAAAACCAAATCAACCTACATGTATATATGTATATATTTAACTTAAAGACTGAACTTGTACAAGGTTCTTAATCTTAGATCAGTCTTATCATTTTTGGAAGAAAACAAAATCAAAAATTATTTTTCAGTATACTCTTTGAACGCGGCAGGACATACTCACACATTAGATGAAAAAGAAAAGCTGAAAAGAAACTCTTTTTGTACGAAAATAGGAAAAAAATGTTTATTAAATACATTTCAAAATATAGCTGTGTCCTCTGCGAAACAAAAGTTGCCTTTTCGTATGTTAAGATGTAAGACAAGTGTTAACAATCGCTCATGGCATACGCTATTTAAACAGATTTGAACAAAATGGAGAAAGGGAGACAAACACAATTTTACAACGACCAAGTAATATTACATATGGATTTTTTTTTTAACAAGTCATGCTTAATTAATTTTGAAGACTGAATTACTTAATTTTTAGGGATAATTATATCCATTGACTGCATTTATAAAAACCATATTTACTTAAAAACTTAACCCCCCCCCCTAGACCCATAAACTGATGAAACGTGTTAAAAAAATACGTCACAAACGAGATCAATTGAATTTCAATGACCTAAATATAATTTCTTAAAAAAGGTATATTACACTACTACTGTGTTGTAAGTTTCCGTTTTATTTGCGTTGTGATTTTTTTATGAGATTAACAACTCATAGTCAAGTCAGAATATCAAAAGTTTGATACGCTGGTTCAGTAATAAGACAATAATTTTCCACCCAATCAAATTATGAATATTTAGATACCTCCATATTTTGATTTGTGAGCGAAGTTGAACAGCTATTACGACTTAATACTTTCAACACGATCATAAACCAGGAAGTACTGATTGATATAAACAAATCGGTTGCTAAAACTTCTCCAATGGATCTGATTAATATCTTACTTAGGACAAGGCTGGCCACTGTTATATCACACTGATAAGGTGAGTAGTATATGTTAACTTATTCAGGTCTCAGACAGGGTATAAATACTGTAACATTTAAGGCCTAGAGTTTATATCCCCTGAGTCGACCTCACAGTAATACTGTGACATTCCCGGCTTTGAGTTTATAAGCCCTAAGCCGGGAATGTCATAGTATATAACCTGTCTGAGACCTGAATTACACTTATATTACGGATTACCTCTGTCTTTATCTTTTTTTCCAGTGCAGGTACGCCAATATTTAAATAGTCATGATGCAGCATGTATATTTATAACATCATGTTTATTGTTATGTAACAGGAGGGTCGGGTGGCTATGGGTCACCGTTCCCTCCTGTCGGTTCATGATTCGTTACGCTAAGACTGAGCTCTGGCAAATGAAACCCAATACAGATCTTCAGATACTTAATTAAAATATTTCACACAATTTACATGTGAACAGTGAAGCTGAACAATAATCTTGGTTTAGTAAAGCTAAACTCGGATTAATGATGAACCCATGTAGTTATGAATGTAAGACGGATTAATGATATATCCAAGTGGTCTAATTCGAGTACATAATATTTCTATAAAAAGTCTATTCTTTTCACAGGTCCATTTAGGAAGGTATAATTCCTCCAGGGAATGGCAAAGTCTTTTCTTAAATATACATTTAGTTGGACGAAACGTCTACCAAATCATTACCATATAATTAATCTAAATATACACTTTATTATTCCTTTCTCTGACAGTGTAATAGTTTATTTTGCGTCGTCATCCCGTGTTTAGCAAAGGGAGATTATTTCACAGCTGCGCATCTCCGGTACATTCCTCCCTTCTCGAAACTCGAAATACAGCGAAGCTTTATTTCTAGTTAAACATTTGAAACAATCTCACACTGTCTATAATCATTTATCAGTGTCTGTAGAGTGATGAACTTCTTTCGCTTGTTTATAAGAGACGTGTGATCGCCATGACAAGTAAGAATGTTACATCAAGTATACTTACTGAAAGTAGAAAGCAAAGATAAGAAAACTATACTTTAAGGTTTCACTTTGTAAATACAGCTGTTTCTCAAAACACGCCTCTTTTGGGGAGATTTTGAATATTCATAGAAAATTAATTTTGTTTACATACTGGTTCCAAGTTATGCTCTCTGTGTTCCATCTCACAGAGACATAACTTGGGAATGTTACCAGTAGATAAACATGTACATATTGTTTACATTGAAATATGTGGTTACCTTTCAATCAAGGTAGGGGTCGTTAAGAAAATTAATGTTACTTTAAACTCAGAGAAGTTCAGGGCATATCAACGTTGAAAATATGCCGCACAGCCCTATATTTTGACCTTAGAAAAAATTGTGGTGCATTTGAACTTTGATTTCTAGAATAAGATTTTTTTTTAAAAACTTCATAGTAAAAGTGGTCCAGTTTTAGCCGTTAAAAGTCTTTCTATATGAAATTGCATTGTCAATACCTACCAGAAATGCAACTTATTCAAAAAAAAAAAGGGAACACTCAGAATTTTGCCAAATTTGCTTTATTTCACAGATTTAAAAGAAATTAACTTAAATATGAAGTTTTATAAATATTCAATGAAGATTGATAGAATCCTGGGCCTCTAATATGAAATCTCAGCATAAATTCACAGTTAACAGTATGCATAGTTTGCTTAAAGTCCTGGATACAAAAATAAATTCATAATATTAATATATGTGTAGGTTAAATTGTTAAGAAGTGCTTATATTTACTCTTCGCAATAATTGAAACTCATAGATCCTTCCTGAATATTATTTACGGGATATGCGTGTCCTTTCGATAACCCAAAAGTAAGCCGCAACACCTAAATCTGCTTTTTTCTCATTACGGCATAATAAATACAAGCTAGAAAAACAAAACAATCTCAAGGAAACTTACAATAGTGTGTTCTATCGTGAATATGTACTAAATATTCCAGATAGCTAGAAACAGCAGAATGGGTTAAGAAATTTGAGACCAAGGGGCAAAAAACATTAGACAATTGCCTACCCCCTGGGTCATAAAACAAACGATTTAACATACAAGCGCTATGATTATATGATTTTGAAGTTCTTGATATAGAAAACAATAAATTTGCTTGGAAATAAACTCATCATAGATACCAGGACTAAATGTAGTATATACGCCAGACGCGCGTTTCGTCTGCAAAAGAGTCATCAATCCAAAAAAGTTAAAAAGGCCAAATAAAGTACGAAGTTTAAGAGCATTAAATTGTATGAATAATTTATATCCATTGACTGCATTTATAAATACGATTAACTTATACACTCCCTCCTAGACCCATAAACTGATGACACGTGTTAAAAAAAACCGTCACAAACGAGATCAATTGAATTTAAATGACCTACATATAATTTCTTAAAAGAGATTAACAACTCATAGTCAAGTCAGAATATCAAATGTTTGATACGCTTGTTCAGTAATAAGACAATAAGTTTCCACCCATTTAAATTATAAATATTTAGATACTAAGTACCTCCATATTTTGATTTGTGAGCGAAGTTGAACAGCTATTACGACTTAATACTTTCAACACGATCATTAACCAGGAAGTACTGTTTGATATAAACAAATCGGTTGCTAAAACTTCTCCAATGGATCTGATTAATATCTTACTTGGACAAGGCTGGCCACTGTTATACCACACTGATAAGGTGAGTATTTTATGTTAACTTATTCAGGTCTCAGACAGGGTATAAATACTGTAACATTTAAGGCTTAGAGTTTATAAGCCCTAAGCCAGGAATGTCATACCTGTCGGAGACCTTAATTACACTTATATTACGGATTACCTCTGTCTTTATGTTTTTTCCAGTGCAGGTACGCCAATATGTTAAACAGTCATGATGCAGCATTTATATTTATAACATCATGTTTATTGTTATGTAACAGGAGGGTCGGGTGGCTATGCGTCACCGTTCCCGCTTGTCGGTTCATGGTTCGTTCCGCTGAGACTGAGCTCTGGCAAATGAAACCCAATACAGATGTTCAGATACCTAATTTAAATATTCCACACAATGTACATGTGAACAGTGAAACTAAAACATAAATTTGGTTTAGTAAAGCTAAATTCATTGGTCGGATTAATGATAAACCCATGTAGTTATGAATGTAAGACGGATTAATGCTATCTCCAATGGTCTAAGTCGAACCGAGTACATAATATTTCTTTAAAAAGTCCTTATTTTTCACAGGTCCATTTAAGAAGGTATAATTCCTCCAGGGAATAGCAAAATCTTTTCTTAAATATACTTTAAGTTGTACGAAACGTATTCCAAATCATTACCATATAATTTATCTAAATATACACTTTATTATTCCTTTCTCTGATAGTGAAATAGTTCATTTTGCGTCGTCATTCCGTGTTTAGCAAAGGGAGATTATTTTACAGCTGCGCATCTCCTGTACATTCATCCCTCCTTCGAACTCGAAATACAGCGAAGCTTTTAATATTTCTAGTTAAACATTCGAAACAATCTCACACTGTCTATATCTAGGTTTCAGTTACTTATTAATTTGAGTAATCCATTTAATTGCACCGTGTTGTGAACGTTAAATATCACGGCAGTACCTTTTAGTAAACGTAACGTCGTTCCCGGCAAATTTGACAGTTGCCGATTTAACGTTACGAAATTCCGCCAACATGTGGCGTTCGAATAACATCTTTGTTTTCTAGCTTGTTATGAATCCTACATTTCTTTAGTTACTTGCATTTACATACTTTATATTGTTGGATCGGTGTCGGGACTTATGACATCGTGCTTGCTTTCTTTATAATTCATATTTATATTTACATACTGATAGTTGTTTACATGATAAACCTTGACCGGTAGCGAACTATATTCTTACACGCAAGGATAAGGCGTGCTAAGAACTATAAAAACCGGACTTTTCTGATAACGAAACGAATTTAAACAGATCTTCAAACATTCCAAGAGGTAATTTCGCATACACGAAAAACACATTCAAACGTTTTAATCTATTGTATTTCATTTACCTTTTTTTTTTTATTATTATTGATGATAATAATTGCTGATACTTTTAAAAGTTGTTTAGTCATTATTTAATATCCAGAATTCAAAGATATTGTTTTTAAAATAAAGATTGGCAACAATCTTTACACTGGTGGCAGCGAATTTAGTTTTCTTTCTTAAGAAAATTTAAAGAATCTACGTAAACATTTTATTAGGCACGCAATTGATAAGTACATACATAGTTTCTGTCCATATTTTATGATAGTTGGTTACACATAAAAAAACCTAAACATAAAAGTGTCAAATTCGAGATATAAGTCTAAAAATGAGGCGGAGGAAGCGGTGTCTGTTGTTTCTTTACTCTCTAGTTCTGGGGGATAAATCAATGGAACCCAATCAGAAAAGTTCGGATTGTTTATGGAAAATATATCTGAAAGTGAGATTAAATAATCTGGCTTCTTTGATCCTTTTGTTTTTGACAAGTGTCTGGAGGAACTCCGATTCATATGAAAATAAGAAGAGGTCGGCAAGAAGAGGCGCACAGTTTGTTCCCATAGGAATGCCTACAATTTGTTGGAAAGGTCTACCTCCAAACTCCACAAATATGTTGTCGATAAGAAACTCCAGCATACTGAACACTTGTTCTTCTGTGTAGCATGTTTTACCTTTTTGTTTGTCACTATCAACGAAATATGCCTTATCGAATCCCAAAGTAATAAATTTATAGCGTATGCTACCATTTTTATGTTGAAAGGCATTCTGGATAATTTCTTTTAGGCGATTTTTCAATTTTACATGGGGAATGGTGGTATACAGGGTTGAAAAATCAAAAGTTTTGATGGAACTAATTTCAGAAAAAGACCGAGATTTAAAATTGTCTAGAAGTTCTTTAGAATTTTTAAGAATCCACATATGGTTAATACCACTACGCGAGTAAACAGTTTCACAGTATTTCTGAAGACCCTCTTTCACTGCGGACAGAATCTTAGTCAATCTAATGGACAATTCTTTAGTGGAACATGAAGATGAGCCAGCAATATACCGTTGTTTGTACGGAATTTTATGAAGTTTTGGTATCCAATACAAACAAGGTAAGTCCTCCGATTTGGTCTTCAATGTAATGTTTATTGAAGCCATGAAGGACTTATGATTTGCTAAAATCTCATCCTTGTCAAATGATATGTCTTTGTATGTGGTATTACCTGAGTGTTCCGTTATACCCAATTCTTTTACAAGACATTCGTAGTAATACGATTTACATACAAAAAGACACTTCAACGAAGGCTGAGAAATAGATAGTACAGTTGGTGAATATAATTAAATTATAGTATATATTTAAGTAATTTTAAATTCAACAAGGATAAACTATAATCCAAGTTGAAATAAAATAATATAGTTAGTTTAAAATATATATCAACAAGGATATATACTAATCAAGTTGAAAAGTAATAATATTATAGTTAGTTAAAATCTATATCAACAAGGATAAATTCTAATCCAAGTTGAAAAGGATATAATATAATAGATAGTCAGAATCTATATCAACAAGGATAAATTCTAATCCAAGTTGAAAAGGTCATAATTTAAAATTGAATATATATCAACAAGGATAAATATAAATCCAAGTTGCAATTAAAATAGTTAAGGGGTACAATTCAACAAAGATAAATTTTAATCTAAGTTGAAAGTTTAAATATAGTAAAAGTAAATACCATATTCAACCAGAATAAAATCTAATCCAAGTTGAGTTTAAATTTAGGAATCTATTTTAACAAGGATAAATCTGAATCCATGTTAAATATTAAGACCATAATTTTTCAAATAGGTCCAGACCGTTAATCAAATTTATAGTCTATATCAAAGTTGATATTTAATAGTCTATTTCAACAGTTTTCTTTTACAACAAGGATAAATATAAATCTAAGTTGTAAATATAATAATATTTGGAAAAGGTCAAAGTTGAAAAATTTATAGTCTATTTCAAATTTGTTATTTATATAGTCTATTTCACAAAAAAAGGATATATTCATAATTTAAAAGGTGTTTTAAAAGTAAGACATAGGAAATTGTTTTTCTATTTCAACAAGGATAAAAAGTAATCTAAGTTGAATAATTCTGAAAAACTACAAGATTAACAAGGATAAAGTTTAATCCAAGTTGATTAGTAAAATTGAAACTTTTGATTTCATTTAGCAATTAAAAGTAAAATGTATAATTTAAGAGACAGATCTCGTATACCACAGGGGTCCAATTCACTTAGTAGGGGAATTACCACATTAGCTAGTTCAATTATTCCCACTTGGTCTGTTGCATCTACAAATATTGATACCTGTTCATTTGGGGATGTCACCTCTTATAGTCATTTAGCACCAAACCAGGCTATAAGTTTAAACCAGCGGGAGGTAAATACAAGCCCCAGGCCATTTAGTAGTACTGCGAGTAATATTCAAAGGGAAGTAAGCACACACCCATTTCTTTTCCCAACTCAAAGTAAGAGTGATAGTGCTATAGCGACTATAACAAGAGAAAAATCATGTGAGAGTGATGAAATAATAAAGATGAGACAAGAATTAGAGGCATTAAGAAATGAAAACCTTCAGAAATCATATGAGAGTGAAGAAATGGTAAAGATGAGACAAGAGTAAGAGGCATTAAGAAATTTTAAGAACCTTCAGATGAAGAAAAATGCTCAACATTTCCCTTAGATGAAATCTAATCCTGTTATCAGCAGTCAAAATAGTTATGCAGAGACCCAGCAACGATCAACAAATTCCTGCAACAATATTACATTGCCAGAGACCCAGCGACGTCTAACCTACTACTATAATAATACATTGCCAGACACCCAGCAACGTTCTACACATACATATATGAATACAACATTGTCAGAGATCCAGCAACAACCATCATATGCTTATGCTAATTCGACAATACCTGAGATCCAGCATTGTCCAAACTATTCTTGTACGAGTACCATCATACCTGAAATCCAGCAACGTCCAGATTACCAGCAGTATCCAAACAATTCTTCAGTACAAAACTGGTTACCTAGGCAACAGTATGACAGACAACAGCAACAGCATCATAATTATGAAAACTATGACAGACAACAGCACCATAATTATGAAAACTCCAAGATAGACAATGGGAGAAGAAACAGAGTGCCATTTTACAACGGCAGAGATCCTTGGAATGCCTATTTTATGCAATTCGAGCTGATGACAGAGATCAACAGATGGGATACTGATACTAAAGCCATTGCATTAGTAACAGCACTTAAAGATGAAGCAATGGTTTTTATGCTTCCTACCTCTCACAAGAGACCAAAAGATCTTCCTTTGGGCTATGTGCAGCTATGTCTAATAGATTTAATGACCATGGATATCCAGAGACGTATTGACAAGAATTGCACATATTAAGGAAACAGGGCAAAGAAAACATCCATGAATATGCTTCCAGAGTAGAAATGCTAGTCAGACGGTCATTTCCTAATATTGACACAGCCACTCACAGTACATTGAGTGTAGAGTACATGTTAAGAGGATTACCTGACCAGAGCATTGCTATAGAATTACTGACAAAGAGGATGACAAGTATGACTGAAGCTATTCACCTGGTCACTTTATATGAAACGTATAAAAGAGGGAATAGAGACAGAAACATCCGTCAACTTAATACGCAAGAAACCGTTGATGTAGAGGAAAGAATAGATGATATTGAAATAAGGAAAGTTGGTGGAAAAAGATATGTAACGGAAGAGAGACTTACGCAATTGGAAAGAGGAATGAAAGACTCCATCGCCCAGTCAGTAGGGGAGATAATTCAGAAAGAAATGACAAAGTATTATGCACAACAAGATTATAACAGTAGTTCATGGCAAAATAAGCAAGTGTATACAGACCGTACAACCAAGATGAAGAATCTCAGATGTTTAAACAGTAATGAGGATGGCCATTACATAAGAGATTGTCCAAAAGAAAAGAGAAGCCCCTTTCATAAAGAAAACAGAAGTGGTTTTATAAGGAATGATGAAAGGAGTCAAAACCAAACTGAAGAGTCTTTAAACTGCTAAGGGTTGAGACTATCGACCAAGTATCAGCCCCTAAACATGATGAAGAAAAAATTAAAGAGAATAATTTGAAATATTAAGAGAAACATTGCCAAATGAAAGAGCATTTAGTTGAACCGAAAATATCAGTGGGTACTGTCATGAAGAGATCATTTGATACAGGACCTAGATTTAAGCTTAGAGATGTTGTTTGAGGAGTCTACGGAGATACAACAGAACACACCAGAGAACACACCAGAGGAGGTAATGGGTAGTGCAAAAACGATCAACAGGATAGAAGAGATTATCGTTGATCGGGTGACAGCAGCTAGCATTGCAGTTCCAGTGGTTATTAGCAAGATTGCGACGAATGCAGTTAATGACACTGGAGCAGAGGTAAATGTTCTGAGTGAGAAGTTGTATGATCAGATTCCTGAAAGTAAACGGCCAAAACTAAGGAGAGCTGCAAGAAATTGGGAAGTTGCTGAGGCCGGAAAGAACTTGGCAACAGGAGGGATTACAGAGGTGGAAGTTAATCTAGGGAGTGAAATCTTTAAATGGCCAGTTGATGTAGCGCCCATTGAAGAGAACACGTTATTAGGCTGTGACCTTATTGATGAATTGAAAGTAGCCAGAGTCGGAGAAAAGGACACTAATTCTGGACTTATCATTTACAAAGAAGCGGACAGAAGTGAGTTCCTGTCAACTAGAGATGCAATGGTAGAGCCGGTATTGGCAGATACCGCAACACCCATGATAGCATGTACGCAGGACATGCATGTATATAAAGACAATAGTACAAGTGAAAGTAATAAGGGTATACAGACGGACAAGGTCGATGTCCAAATATTGCCTGAACTGTTGCAACATGTTGCAGAAGAAAATGAAAATGTAACAGTAGAAAATATAACTGTTACAGAAGAACACATAAAGGTTACGGAAGAAAATGTAAGCGTTACAAATGAAATTGTAATTGTTCTAGGTACGCAAGTTAATGAAAATGTTCCAGTTACTGAAGAAATTGTAAATGTTATAGTTAAAGAAGAGGATGGAAACATGTTCTGTCAGGAAGAAAAGATAAATCAACTGAAAGAAAGTTTCCATAAAATAAATTTAGACCAAACTAAGAATGAACTTGAGAATAAAAAACATGTAACTCAAGATACACAAAAAGATTGGAGGAAACGGAAGAAAGAGCAGAAGAGTACACAGGAGGGAAAAGAACAGAAGAGGACACAGAAGGAGCACAGAACAGAAGAGGACAAAAAGAGACGAACCAATGATACAATGAAGTTGTTGGAAAAAGAAGTCGTCGAAAATTCTAAAACCATTTATTTATATTGAAAAGACACATAACTAGACATTTGTTGATATTATTTATATGATTGTATATTGTTTTGTATGCCGTTGGTACAATTTTATCATTATTTAAACGTGTCATAGATCGTGGTAGATTATTCCGATATTCGTGATTTACACAAGAAGAAATTTTCTTAATTTTAATATTCTATTGAGACAGCAGGTGCTTGTTTAAATTTTGTTTGATTGTATACATTTTCTGATAACGAAACGAATTTAAACAGATCTTCAAAGATTCCAAGAGGTAATTTCGCATACACGAAAAACACATTCAAACGTTTTAATCTATTGTATTTCATTTACCAGTATTTATTATTATTGATAATAATAATATCTGATACTTTTAAAAGTTGTTTAGTCATTATTTAATATCCAGAATTCAAAGATTTTTAAAATAAAGATTGGCAACAATCTTTACACACCGTTTTAATCTTGACATTTTTTTTTCATTTAGTGAAATGTTTTCAATAGAGATTTTATATTTTATATTTTGTGTTTGTATGTGTGTGTGGCTTTGTGAAGGATTTTGTAATTTTGAAAATAATTGTATAGTGTATGTTATAATTTATAATCATACTTTATATATGTGCGTCACTGATGAGTCTTATGCAGACGAAACGCGCGTTTGGCGTACTAAATTATAATCCTGGTACCTTTGATAACTATTAACATTAAATTTAAGTACTTAAAGTGTAAATTGTGTGATTTTGTATCGAAAATGTGTTATTGCCTGATGTACGTCCTTATTTTTCCTCTGTGAGCCTCTGACATTCCTTAGTGTGTTCTGTATAACTTTTGAGTACGTCATTATAATGACGTTTTTACGGTTCCAACTGAGGATAAAATCGTCGTATATAACCCGGCAGTTTCCTGAATATATACTGACATCTCTGTGTTGTTATCCAATTACAAACCCCGACACACTTGTAATCCGTAATATAACCAAATGTATAATTATTACAAATTTTATGTGTATATACAGTGTCTCATAACATTTTAAAGGCTGTGTGTTGTTCCCCTATTTATGACTTTGTTTTGTAATTTTATTATTGATAAATATGTGACGCTTAAATACTAGCAGACTATTATCTATCTAAATTATCTTATCTTTATCAATTGAATTCATAAGGTTAAAGCTTCCTTTCTTGTCTTGAAGGCTGGCTTTGTTATGATATTGATAAAAAGAAGGACTCCTGGATATGTTTACAATACTTCTTTGATCTATTTGTTTTGTCATTTCAAAATTACCATTTGAAATTCATTTATTGTACATAAAAGGACCTGGATATCTTTTGTATGTTGCGTCGATTCAACTGTTATCGGCTTGCATCTATATTTAAGTATTCATAAGACAAACAGTCATAAGAATTGTTTTTAAATACTGTATTGTCTTTGATATTGATATATATTTCATTATTCTAAAAAACAAAGGAATTGTGAAGAACTGCAGCATCATCCTTTCTATACACCTGCAGTGTATTTTTTTATATATTTATTGCTGTTATATCTTTAATACTTCAAATACTTTGATACAAATTATATAGACAATAAGGCCGTGTTCACACCAAACGCTGTGTACAGTAACATTTGGTTTAATGTAATGCACACTAGTTTCACATTAAATTTGTTCACATATATACACCTTGTTAAGCTACCTGTACATAAGTTTTGTTCACACTTGTAAACTATATGTCATTTAAATGTTCATTACGTAGAACAGAATTTAAATGTTTAAACAACTTTTCTAGCAGTTAGGGATCGACCATTTGACTTTAAAAAAAGGGGGGTGATTTTACCGCAACTTGATTTTTTTTTAAATCGGGTCATACAGATGATTAGAATGAACAAATGTTCTGAATCCAAAGTTTGCCCATACATTATAGTGTCAAAAAATAAATAAATATAAACTTTCGCCCGTTATTTTAACGGACTTGAGATACTGCACAAAAAACAATTAGCCTCACCCCTTTGCAGTAATGCATTTATGAGTGAATCGTTGTTTGAGTAAAGACCAGTGGCAAGTATTTCTGTCAGTGTGTACGTCCAGTCGATTCGGGAAGACCTTTTAAAATGAATTATGTGTTCGGCAATGATGATGGATGAGTCTTGTTTGTCTTGATTAGGGGTTAATAAGGCTACGTTAAAAAATTTATAACAAATAAATATATCAAGTTAAGACAAATGTTTCTGCAAAGAACTTTATTAATAAGTGTTATAAGTATCAGTTTTATATAAAAATCGATTCTTTTTAAAATATACATGGGAAAATTAAAGTTCTGAATGCCTAGTTTTGTGTACACTTAACCTACACAAGGCCTACATCGAAAATCGACTGCATGTAGACAAAACATGATTTACACTACATGTAAACATTGAGTTTTATCAATGAGAACGTAATGATGTTTAGTTTATGTGTGAGTTACACTAACACAACACCGAGTTTAGGTCAATGTGAACACGGCCTAACTGTTTAGTGTCTTTAAATATCAGATGTATGTGTACGAGGCTAAGAAACAGGTGTTATGCGAGCTTTGGTGAGCTATTACTCCTTTTTCGAGCCGAGTAAAAATACAGCTGATATTCAAAGACACTAAACAAATATTGTCTTTATCCTGCAATTAATTCTGTATATTGTTTGTGATTTGGAAGACACAAAAAACTAACATTTTTTGCATTTATTTTCGATTCAAAATTCCTTGAGTCACGTGAAGTAATACTAAAATCACACATTCAGCTGAAGACGGGTTCGCAAAAAAAGAATCTCGAATAGTCAACAATAATACATCGTCCAGGGTGAATATTTCTCTATTTTAACATAACAATTAATTTCAACAGTTAAAAAATAAAATAACAAAACATTGTCAAATTTGTAACAGAAGTGTACGAGTGATCCTACGCTTCAGAATTTTGAACTGAACGCGACATTCACGAAACATGCATGCTGAAATTTACATGGTTGATTTTCTTACACATGTAAACATTTAATTTTTGAAATCGATGATTGTCGTCGTAAAAAATACTGCTGTTTATGTTTGACTGTTTTCAGAAAATTGGTTTAATTTTTATTTCTCTAAAGAAATGTCTGAAAACAAATAGAACGTATAAAAGTAATCGTGAATTCGCATAAGGTCAAACAATACGTCATTAGAATGCGACTGTAACACACATCCGGAGTGCATGCAGGTTCATACAACACTAGTCCGGCAGTGGGCGGAGCTTTAGAGCAGTATCTGTGTAGTATACAGATACAGAACTAGTCCATCAGCTGGTAGGGCAAAAATTCAGTTCTGTGTTACACCCCAGGGTACCGCAATTTTTTTGTTTAAATTAAAAGAGTGATATCTGAAGAATATTTTAAGAGGTGTTAGACTTTTGATAAAGTGTCCAAAAGGGGTTAAAAGGGGACTTATTTCAGGGTATATCAAAAATTTTGTTTTGCACACTAGTACAGAAAAATTTAAAAATAACCAAGTATTCAGTACTTTACTTTTTATTAAATGGAACACATCGTATCTTATTAAAACGCAGGCTAATTTTTAACTATTTTTTAAATCGTAGAGGACCAAGAAAAAAAGGGGAGGGTCAATTTCTGTTTGTTTTGCTTACACTTCGTTGTAGTCCATCAGCTGGTAGGGCAAACATTCAGTTCTGTGTTACACCCCAGGGTACCGCAATTTTTTTTGTATAAATTTAAAGAGTAATATCTGAAGAATATTTTAAAAGGTATTAGACTTTTGAAAAAGTGTCCAAAAGGGGTTAAAAGGGGACTTATTTCAGGGTACATGTATATCAAAAATTTTGTTTTGCACACTATTACAGAAAAATTTAAAAATAACCAAGTATTCAGTACTTTACTTTTTATTAAATGGAACACATCATATCTTATTAAAACGCAGGCTAA
Organism: Mytilus trossulus; assembly: GCF_036588685.1. Taxonomy (NCBI): domain Eukaryota; kingdom Metazoa; phylum Mollusca; class Bivalvia; order Mytilida; family Mytilidae; genus Mytilus; species Mytilus trossulus. Next base: position 37,397,526 of record NC_086384.1, on the reverse strand, counting down.
TTTTTAATTATTTTTTAAATCGTAGAGGACCAAGAAAAAAAGGGGGAGGGTCAATTTCCAAAAGACATGATTTTGAATGAAAAGAAGCATACGTACTAATTTTCATGATAAAACGGTATATTGTTTTACATTGAAACATACAGCATAAAGTATATAAAGGCTGTTGAAAAAAAAAATTAAAGATAAGAAACAAAAACAACGAGAATCAACGACAAAACACAAACATAAGCAACCAGAAATGCACTATTCTGTCACAAATTTATACATCACATTCATGAATTAACTCACATATTAAAACACACAAAACTGTCAGGGTTTCTAAGTTTCTTTTTTTTTTAATTTAACAACCGCATCACCACATTTTAAGGTCACGCAGAAAGTCAATCCATAGAATCATCATCAGTTTGGTCACCTGCATCTACCGAATTATCATCTTTTCCATCATCTTCATCGTCATCGTTAGCAATATCGACGATTTGATAATGCTTATATCTACAAGCTTTCGAGCATTAACATACAGCTATCTGTTCAGGATAAACCTTGTTGAACACATGAACATCTTTTTTTTGGCACAACTAGCTTTACATGAGCAGCACTTCAGAATTACCAAACCATCTAACGCTGGTGGTTGGTCTAGCAAATTGATACTGATCATAGCGCTCTAAACAATCCAATCATAGTTGTTTGGCAACATACCAGTGTTGTGTTTAAGAGCAGATTTCCAAATCTTCGTCTGAAAGTTGACTTGTTTGATGTGCTTTAACATTGCATCTTTTGCATTTCAAAACGTTCTGATCTTTATTTATCGATATTTTTAATTTCGTAGCCATATATAGAACACGAAAACCTCTCGAGTGTTTTGAAAACTCTTCGCCAACCTCTTCCAAGGTTTCACCAAGATGGAATAGACCTTCTGAAAACTCCACATAACGTGTCAGAAAGCTGAATGCTTTGCTTTTTTTTAATACCATACAAAACACTTACTGAATCACAACCTGTATTTGGCAGTTTTCTACAAAAAATCTCACCATGTTTGCACACATTGATTGCACATTTAATAATCTGCATTTGGAGGATGTATATGTCAGACTGTTGGTTACCTTCTGCTGTTGTTTTTTTATTTGGTCGGGTTGTTGTCTCTTTGACACATTCCCCATTTCCATTCTCAATTTTATTACAATGTTAGAATTGATATGCAACTGTGAAAATAGTAAGCCAATACTTCCATAACAGTGTCAGAAGGTTTTTTTTTAACTATGCAGTCGTAACCTTTGTCAGCTGCATGTTTTTGCATTTTATTAAAAACATTTTGTTATCGGCTGCTTCCTGTTTGATTATAAGCTAACGCCATTTTACGCTATTTCATTTCCAACATATATTTTGTGGCACATACTTCCATGTGATACAAATAAATCAATACATTCAAGTGTAAATCTATAGGATTCTTTACTCTTTAAAACAAAAGAATTCAACAAAAGCAACTTTGTTTCCCCCCAACTAAAAAACATTTCTTCCATTCCCAAGAACACGATTGTGACTGATGATTTGCCCTCCCAAGGACCTGCCGTTCTAATTTCGATATGAATATTGTGCGATACTATTCAGTGACAAAATCAATGCGGGACCACTTTTTGAAACTAAAAGGATGGTTTTTGAAATTACAATTGCCAAATCGAAAAAGTGCTTGGTATCATAGTAATTGTTTGAAAAACTACCATATCATCAAATATCCACATGCTTTCCTAAGGAATGAGCTTTTTCTAAAAGACCACTCAGGACAGGTTTTAATTTTTCATTACATGAAGAGGACCTTAATCAAACTGGAGAACCTATCGCATAACCAACTATCTTGTCTGGGCTATGACAAGCAATTTGATGATTTTTTTTGTATCTCTAAGAAACCTTAGAGAGTAAAAAGTATTGCCAAACCCCACAACTGACTATTTGACGTTCGTTCAAAGCGTTGTTTGTCGATTAAATGACTTAACAATCGTAAGTCAATTACTTCATAGCTACAACACAAAATGTTATCAAGCACACCTTTATTGAGTTTAATAGAGTGCACCTTTTCTGAACGCAAACAAAATCACCTTAATTTGTATTTCTTTAATAAATATTTCGTTACACATTCACTTTATAAAATAATTTGTCTCACAAAAACATCATAAACCGACAATTAAATGTTTGTTTTCAGTTGCAAATTGATAATGCTTATGTGTGAATACATTGTACATGTTGTATACTGAATCAAAGACGGTAATTTGATGATTTCCGGTATTTCACGAGTATTTGCACGTACATATATTTTATTAATTAATTCATATTTTAGACGATATATAAATACTGCAAATGATTTAAACATTGCATAATGATTAATTCTCAAGTTTAATTAGCTAAAACGGGTAATTGTATAACGAATTTCTTTATGAAAGGTAAAAATATGCCTTAATTTGAACCCTAAAAATCGGATTGTTGGTAATGTAAAAAACATTTCATTTTAAACAAAAAATCTTCCGAGTTACATTTAATATGATAAGTTTTGTATCTCTTTAGTTGTTTAAACCTATACTCTATTTTTTTTTAATCGCTTTATATTAAAAAATTTAATTAAAAATTACTTAGTCGTGATTGCTAATTGAGGGGACCATTGGAAGGGACGTTTTTAATCCTCTTTTGGACACTTTTTTTTTAGTCTAACACCTTGTTTTTTATCAATTAGATAATGAAGTTGAATTCTATCAAAAAAAATCGCGGTACCCTGGGGTGTAACACAAACTCCTTAACTAGCGCGCTTTTGAGAAGTAGCTGATGGACTAAACAGCGATATCTGTAGGGCTGTATCTGTATAGTAAGACACCCAGTTGCAGGATAAATATATAGACAATAACTGTTAAGTGTCTTTAAATATCAGCTGCATTAGAACGAGCTGCTAGGAAACAAGGTGTATGCGAGCTTTAAGCGAGCTATTACACCTGTTTCGAGCCGAGTACAAATAAAGCTGATATTTAAAGACACTTAACAGTTATTGTCTATATATTGTCTTTTTCATGCAATTTATTCTGTATATTAATTGTGTTTTGAAAGACACAAAGACACATGTTTTGCATTTATTTTCGATTTGCCTGTGTAGTAATACGATACAGTAAGCACACAGTTATTCAGCTGAAGATGGGTGTGCAAAAAAAGATTCTCGAATGGTCAACAATAATACATCGCTCAAGGTGAATAGTCATCTATTTTAACATAACAACTAATTTCAACAATAAAAACAAATAACAAAACATTTTCCAATTTGAAACAGGAGTGTACGAGTTGTCCTACGCTTCAGACTCGACATTTACTAAACATGCATGCTGAAATTGACATGGTTGTGTTTGTTACACAATCATACACATTCAAGATTTGAAATTGGTAGTTGTCATCGTAGAAAAAACCTATGTGCATGTGTGTATGTTATCTGAACATAAGTGTGATTCTTATTCCTCTAAAGAAATGTTTGAAAACAAACAGAACGTCAGAAAAGTAATCGTAAATTCGCAATTGATATATCATTGGAGTGCAACTGAAATACACATTATGGGGTCACTCAGGATCATACAATACTCAGTTCGGCAGTGGGCGGAGCTTTAAAGCGATATCTGTATAGTATACAGAGACAGCATAGCGACATCTCTTAGGGCTGTATCTGTATAATATAGCACCCAATTGCAGGATAAATATATTTATACTGTAACTAGTTGTGTTCATTTCTTTAATATAGTAACAAAGCTATATTTTGTGCAATGTCAATTTCATCATGATGGAACACTTTTCCCCACAACAGTTGTTCATGAAGGGATAAAAATAAGTTTGAAATTTGTGTTACATTCAATTATCTTACAAAATACTTATTTAAAATGCAGTATAAAACAATATTAGGTCAATGTAATAAAAATACAAACTTTTTGTACTCAGCACAAAAATAGGGAAGTGCTCGGTAGATTCCCGCCCTTACCAAATTTCTCAGCCTCAAACAAAAAAAGGTTTATATTTTTCTGGCATTGACCTACTAACATACATGTATATATTGTTCAACTGACCAAACATAATTTGTACACATGATATGACAACTGGACATGCGTCTAAAGATTTGTTTATTTAAGTCCTATGAAACGAGTAACTGGTAAAACTATAATTTTTATCCAATTCTTGAACCATTGCATGTATATATTATAAACTTAGTCTTATTCGTCAAGTAAATAGTTAACAAAGGAGCATGGTTATGGAGCACGTGTACAAAACTTGTATAATTAGTTAGTAGTTTTTTTCAATGACAGATCCATGCGTATTACGATCACCGGATTTTTAGGAGACGGGTCACGCTAAGGTCACTTGCATACGGAAAATATGTCGGCGAATTACTTCCGGGAAGCAAGCAATAAAAAGTAAACCTCTTCTAAATGGGGACAAATTAAAGAATTTTCTTCCGAAAAAAGTATATGAAAATATTTTTTTTAATGTAAACTATCCATCTAGTTATAAACACATATGCATTAATATTTTTTAATTTGAGGTTTCATATGACTTTAACACTTTGAAATGCTGAAGTACATTTCTAATATATTTATATGATGAATCTTTTGTAGAAAAATTGCAAGTCTGGCATACACATTTACATTTTGGGAGTTTATTGATGCAGTAACAATAATACTGTCATAATTATTAAAACTTTGTTTTAAATCTTATGGCGGACTGTTAGTTTCTGAGGGTATCATCAGCCTGTTAACCGAAAACTAGGTTCTTGCATAAGCAAACAGATATTGTTTTATTTGATTTGCTGTTATGCCATTTTGGAACACATTTGAATGTAAACGGTATATCTCCCTCTAACAAAACTTCTGTTTTTTTTCTCTCAGTTTTTATTGTACCTTTGGTCATTTTTTTGCCGAATTATGTTTTCAAATGTGAACTCCTTTTGAGTTTTCAAATATTTTAAACATGAGCATCTCTGAAAAAAGACTTATTGTCAATATGTACATATGGCACACATTCGAAAATCATCGTATCAAATGTTACTGCACCGTATCCTATGTTCAAATTGTGCATTTCGAAATGACTGTCTCTACTATGGATCCAAAATAATATTATTATTGTACTGTCCAATTTTGCAAAATTCTATGAAAAGAAACATGCAAAAACAGTTATCGTTATGTTCTCTTGGTGGATATGTATATATAATAAAATTGAGAAAGGAAATGACAAATGTGTCAAAGAGACCACAACCCGACCAAAAATCAGAAAATAAAAGGCCCTCACTGGGTCTTCAACAGAGTGAGCAAAATCCCGCATCCGTATATATACGATTTTATTAAAAGAATTGCAACAAAACATGATCAAGTGAATGCAAATCAAGAACAATGATATTTTCCTAATTATTGAAACACATGAATGTATTTTGTAGCATCAAAACGACAGCATAACCAATGAAAATACCTGAACAAGTTGGATCAATCTATCAGCAACACACAGCAACACATTCTAAACAACCATGGCTTCGATCAGTGGACCAGTGTCGAATTATATCAAAATAGCACTTTTAGTGCTCGAAATATCTCAAAAGGCTGTTCGTAGGCTATTTGACCAAGAATTTCACCCTGAATCTTTGCATAGAACACTTTACAAACATATTGTAAAGTTAAAAGATATGCAACAAAAGAACAGGATAAGCCAAGATCAATGGAAACTATTGTTTCCCTCAAATGGAAAGGGTGAGAACAATTTAATCCTACTTTGCTTGATTTTTTTTATGTTTCGATTTTGAATGCATATACATGTTAAAAACGCAAAAACCAAATGACTACTACCTTGATATTGTGTCAAGCAACTGATATTTAATAATTTATTTATAATGAAAATCTAATTATCGATTTGTCAAATTGTAGTCTATTATTTTGCATGAGAGAAACAAGTATTTTCTTTCATTCAACAACAAGCCGGAATACAACTTCATATGAACTTTGGTGGACAGTTGTCTCCTTGATTGTCCTTGGCAATCATACAATTTCCTAATTCTTATATTGATAAGTTCGTGTCAAACTTATTAACGTTGGTTCATTCATTACGACGCCGGTGATATGTAAAACAAATTGACTAAATAGATTTTTATAAAATTTTGACAAAACATTCACATCAACCTGTTGACAAAATATACAAACATCAAATGCTCCAAAATTCAATCTTATGCCTTATAGAATTGCAGAGTATACGATATAGTATTTGAGCTTTTGTAGGACATTGTAATTATTATATTCATGTTATTTCCAGCTTCATCCGAATCTTTTGATATAACTTTGATGATATGTTTGATCAGAAACTTGACAGAAATACAGATTGGTGCCATACTCCCACTGTCATCCCAACGAGATACAAGTGATGATTTGACAAGGATACATTTCTACAGAAATAAAATTTGTCATGCTGAAAATGCTCAAATAAATGAAACAGATTTCAGACCATACTGGAATGATCTATCACAGGTAATAACATAATGTTATATAAATAAAATTTGGAAAAGAAATGGGGCGACAACAATCCGACCATAGAGCAGACAATAGTCGAACGCCACCAATGGATCTTCAATGTAGCGAGAATCTCCCGCACCCGGCGGCGTCCTTCAACTGGCCCCTTAAAAAAATATGTACACTAGTTCAGTGATAATGGACGTCATACTAAACTCCGAATTATACACAAGAAACTAAAATTAAAAAAATGAGTAATGTTTTCCCTCCTACGGTGAATAGCTACCTTAGGAAGTTCTAATCACAACCTAAGAGTGAAAATAAAATATTGTTTAAACTAAACTAATTGATCCTTTGAATAATATTATTTTTTGTTTAGGGGCCAGCCGAATGCACGCCTCCTTGTGCATGATTTTAACGATTTATTGAAGACCCATTGGTTGTCTTCGGCTGTTTTCTGCTCTTTGGACGGGTTGTTGTATCTTTGACGTGTCCTCATTTCCTTTCTCAATTTTATTATTTCTAAATGTTATCAATTTAACACATAGGTAAAACATTTGAACATTGTTTTTATGAGTTCTTACATTGATTTTAATGACGCAAATATAAAACATAACTACACATATTTTGCTATTGCACAAGATAGTGCACTCGTCAGACTGTTTGTGGCGTCTTTTAACTAAACCCGGAACTAGCTATCAATATCTGAGAGTACTTTTTTGATGCTTTGTATCTTATGTTTTTATTTTAGTTGTATTTATGCCTCGTATTAGTCTTTTGAGTTAAAGAACAATTGTAAGAACAATTGCCTATTATTAATAGCTAATTTATTTATCACATAACAACAAAAATATGCCTTGATGAGGGTGAGAAACAACGGTCTAATCTATATAAAAAACGAGAAACGAGAAACACATATAAATTACATAAACAAACGAAAACTACTGTACTTCAGATTTCTGACTTAGAACAGTTGCAAACATTTGCAGCGGGAATAACGTTTTAATGGTACCAAACTATTTTCTTTTTTTCTGAAACAATAGCATAAAATCACAACATAGAAAAACATACGATAAAATATCAATTGGAAGGCTTAACTCTATCACAAAAACGTTATTTAACACACTATGAACGAATAAATTTTATCTGCGATACTTGAATACAAATACTAAATTACATATTGGGGACAAACATGCAAGGCCAAACTGTAAAGAAACAAGTACAAACAAAGACATGGCAAGACACCACCGCGAAATATTTAACACTTCGAAAATAAAAGGGTTTCATAATATAAATGTTCAAGACCGTATGAGTATTTGGACAGGACGGTCTGACTAATATTAAAAAGTTGGTCAAGTTTATAAGATACAAATGCATATAGCAGATCAACATAACTTAACTATCAAATTAATTTTAAAAAGTTCAATTGTAATTGAAACAAAAACTTATATTTTAACTTCTTTTTAAAGTCACGCTTAATCTCTTGTATTAAGCATGTCGGTCAGTAATACATTAATTGAATTATGATCACTGAAATTGAAGATATCGGAAGTTAACATAATGTGGTAGGTCAATTGTTTTAGAATATTTAGCAACTTATCAAAAAAAAAAAAAAAAAAAATGCAAAGGAACATGCATGAACTGCATACATAAAAATGTAAAAAAAATATTACGTTACTTGAATTGTGTCACCTTGGGGGAGAGTACCAACATATGATTCAGATATACAATTAAACAAATACTTAATTTCAATTGTTCGTTTGTTCATTTTATCTTTCTAATTGTAATAATTTATCAATAACAATTTGTTAAACTAAAAATAAAGATTGTGGTATATGCTTGTTTCAATTTAACCCATATGATCAGATAACATGTATGGTCAGCTCGTACTGGACCGTAAGCGTATACTCATACGGTCCGACCCTACGTGTACGATCGGACCGTACGAGTAAACGTATACGGTCCGGACCGTACGCGTACGGTCCAAATACTCATATGGTCTGGAACATATATACAGGTAAATGAAAAAATTTAGGTAAACTACTTCTGTGTATATAAACTCTTCCAATGATTAGGAATACCAAGAAAGTTCTGTCATATAAATACCTCTTTTAACACTAGATCCATATTGGGGTGAATATCAACAATAACACCATACAATCAGAGCTAGCTTAAACTTCCCTATACAGATTTGAGAAGAATAATCTTGATGTTCATGTTTATCGATTTGAATTAATTTCTCATGTTTGTGAAACTTTTATCAAATTATAAAAAGTATAAAACAAATGGTTTACAGAGCATGTGATCGAAAATATTTACCTTCGTTTCGTGTGTATTTCAGTCTAGACGCCATCTAATTAACTGTCGAAGACCACCAATGCCCATATAAGGGATAGAGAAATAAATAAAGATATAAATAGAAAGAGAAATTCGTGTAATTGGATTCTTCTACATCTGTTCATTTATAGATTAAAAATATATGTTAAAATCATTATTTATACCTCTTTAATAATAATACTTTTTATCAGGATCAAATCAGTCAATCAAATGATTGACCTTTGTTTCACTTTCAATGTTGACATTCATTTCCTTTAAATAATCAAACACACACACAATTCATGCATTATCCACCTCTAGCTAAGGGTTTAAATAGAAGTTCAAATAAATACAGATTCAATGAGGTCAAATTATTCACTTGCAAGTGAATAATTCATCATCAATGTTTCTTATCTTATTTTGACAAAATTATACCATACTGGCTGCCAAAAGTGAATAATTATTTCACTTCTTCATTTCCATTATTAATTGAACACAAAAGATTATGTTTGCTATTTTGTACATATCTAGTAGCAAGTGCTCCTTTAAAATTGAGATTAAACATGTTGAAAAAGATCTGTGCATCCAATATAATTATATACTACTTGTTCTGTCACAAAAGGCAATACTTCGGCTAGGAGGGGAAGTGTAAAGAGAAGAGTGTGTACAATTGGAAGACAAAGAATTCAACACAGATGAAGCCGAGGAACGTCGAAGATATATACTAACAAAATCAAAAATTGCAGCCTTAGAAAACAAATTTCAGGATGTAACAGAGAGAATGAATTACTTTGAAGGGGAACTGAATGACCCAATTCCAAAGAACATAAGAGGTAACAACCAAAGTCTCAAACTAATCATTTAGTCAATTACCATGATAGTATACTCAAATGAATGTATGTATTGAGATGTCAAAAGCGTTAAAACTTTGATAACAATATCCTTCCAAACCTTAGCAAATCCTAATAGCATTTACTATAACGTTTTATGATCTATACTTCCAAAAGCTATCAAACTGATATATAAAGAGTTTCTAGGGATTATAATGTGGGGGGAGGGCAAGGAGTTTAGCTGTTATGCTGTTATGGAGCATTTTAGTTCTTTGTTATCTGTTATTCTGAAAATACATTTACTGTTAGCTGTTATTGTCTTATTCTTTGTTAGCTGTTATTGGGCTTTTAGTTTTTTTGTTATCTGTTATTGTGATAATGTATTTGCTGTTAACTGTTATGGAAATTTGGAATGTTAGCAATTTTTTGACAGCCAAAATTCGGTAGAAATTGAAGATCATTGATCATTGGAGTCTACCACTACTAATATGTTGGTCCAATATTAGGAGAAGGATTCCATTAAAATTTACCCATCAAAGAAGTGAGGTCCAGGACATTTCCAGTATATCTTATTATTATCCTTTGTAAATACATTTTTTTTTTGTAACATTTATTTAGAATCATCTTAGTTTTTTGTATGAGGATTATGTTCCTTGTTTCCCGTACGAACATATTAAATTAGAACAATTCTTAATATGACAAAAAGGAAAACATATGGCCAGGAATATCTGACAAAGATATCAATTAAGGACTAGGTCCTTACAACCAGTTAACCTTTTATATTATATGGTACATAGATCAGCTCTTTTCAAAGCAGAACCAAATACATTGTACAATGAAAGTTCCCACCATGTACTGGGTTCAGAAGCTGCAGATAGCTCATTACAAACTAAGATTTATTTCGTCTTCAAGCATTTGTTCCCCTACTAAACTATGTATTCTACTTACTAGTAGACTTGGTAAAATCAAAAACCTGATATTTTTTTTTCAAATAAGGCCTTTGAAAATAGTGGAATAAATTACTTTTGGAGTGTCAAAATTGGTTCGAGGTACTTGATAAATTGCATGCTTATAATTGGTGTTTTTGATTTTTTTCTACCCTATATACAACTTTGCCTCGTAGTCTTATTCGGAAAAATTCATACACCTCATAAAATGGACATTTAAAAAAGTCAGAATGCGAATATATATATATTCAAACTTTTTAAGGTCATTTTTAGTAGCAACAAACACAAGAACTAAGTCAATTGGACCTATACTTTGATACCATAACTGCCCTTGAATATTTACTAGATATTATTTTTTTTTCTCTTTGACATATTCCTCATTTCCATTCCCTATTTTATTACACACTATTTAAATTACAAGCATGTGTGAGTTTCTATAACTGTACAAAATAAATGCTGAAAAAGTGTTCTATAACAAATAAACAGCTATGCAATGAGCGCATGATACGCCCGTCACCTTTTTGAAATGTTCGATAACTTCTCAATGTCATATTAGATATTTATAAAAATCAGCCAATATATATATCATATAAAATTCTTTTTGAGTTATTTTCCGAAAACTTGAAAATACCACATTTTTTTAATGAATAAACCCCTTAACTGAATAACATAAAATCGAAAGGGCGCTTACAACAATAGATATAAACAATTCACCACAATTCCTTGCAAATTTGTGAAAGGATTTTATTTTAGATATTTTCAGAAAACTAAAAAAAAACACCATTTTTATTGAATAAAACCCCATTACTCAGAAACTTAAAATCTAAAATTTATAAAAAAGAAAAAAAAACGATAGGGAGCTCATGTCAATAGATATAAACAATTTGCCAAAGTTTTATGATCATTGATATTTTCAACAAGCCTTATAAGCTTACGAATCACTGTCATCTTAAAACATATTATACATGTAGCAACATTTGATTTGATAAGAAAAATGAAGCTTTACAGTTTTTACGTCGTGAAGTTTTGATCAAGTAAATTAACTCATCATAAATACCAGGACTTAATTTAGTATATACGCCAGACGCGCGTTTCGTCCACAAAAGACCCAAAAGTGTTTATTTAACATCTTGTCTTATCTTTAAAATGTCTATGACCAAGTTTGTCACCCTTTTCGGGTTGTTCGTTAACAATACTTTTAGTGTTTCTTCTAGGGAGTATTAGTTAACATAAGTGAGATCTCGCCCGAGTTCGTTTATTCTAGCTGAAAAACAGTCACACACTAGCAAACACTGGTTTTCATCTTCAGTCAAATTTGAAATGCCACTTTATAGATCCAACAGTCGGCTGGGATATTTCGATATCGACCTCGTTCGATTTCGAAAGGTAGTGTACCCAAGCGAATTCTAGCTATAACCGATCGCTGTTTTCTGGAAAGAACTTTTTAACATACGGTTCAAACAACATTCGGTCTTAAGTAACTTATGTGTTCTTAGTTTTAACATATTCTGAACATTAATTATCCATTCGCCTTTGAAGTTATGTACAAGTTTAGTTTTACATATTTTGTTGTGATCGTATCATGGTATCATGGAGGACGTGTTTAATAAGTGAGATGGCATATCGATGAATATGTTGTTCTTTTATAATTTCCATGGCTTTCAATATATCAATTAAACTGCGTAATAGGTGATGAGTTACTTTGTATATTAAAATACTTCTATTATGGTTTTACATTCTTTTTGCTAACCATCTCTCCCATGTTTTACTAAGCGCTGTGCGATTGTCGTAAACTGCATAAGGAAAAATTGTCGGATTATACAAGTACTGGAAGACAAAATTCAACCGCTAATTATTTGAAGAAACGAAAAAAAAATCTTTTGAAAGAAAATTTATGTACTCGTGTATTAAAGTCAAACTAATCTGTTCAAGTATATAAAGCAATTTCACCTTTTTTGTAGGATCACATGTCTTTAAAACGTGGATTGCTAATATATACAAATTAGTATTACTTATTAAAAAGCGACAAGTTTTGTAAGGTCAGTTACCAGAAGGTCCAGCAATCATATTTGTCCGTCTTGAAAAAAGTATATAACAAAAAATACCGAACTCTGATGAAAATTATAATTGAAAATTCCGTAATATAATCAAAATCAAAAGCTGAAACACTTCAAACGATTGTAAAACAACTATCATATTCCTGACTTTGTACAGGCATTTTATTATGTACCAAACGTTGGACTAAACCTGGTTTTATAGTTAGCTAAACGTCCAAATGCTATTTTACTGATAACAAAGTATGAAACAAAAAACCAAAAATAATACTAGAAGTTGAATATTGTAAAAATAGGAGAACAGCAGTCAACTGTGTAATATAATTATAGTATTCATTATAAAAAACATACAAATATGTAACAAAAACACCCACAAAAAGGCACATAGGCAAAGAGTACAAGCAAAAATGAAAGACAAGAATACAAAAATTTAAAAGACGGGATGTATAAGTACAGAGCTTCGTTATATGTCACAAAAAAAACACAAAACAAAATTATAGACAAAGCACAAAGAACAAATAAAATACAAGAATACAAAAGTGTATCATAACACAATAACACAATGACGGTTACCACAATGACGGGATGTATAAGTACAGAGCCACGTCTAAAGGATATAACCACAAACAAAATAAACAGTAAAATCAAAAAATGACTGACTTCTGAAACCAGAAGTAAAACTGAAACGAAAGACCCATTATGGATTTTTTTAAACAAGGATTTCCGATGATTATGTCGCTAGAAAGTCATGTCGACTTCTGGCAAAAATACAACATAGGGGGTAAACAATAGATTATATACTTTGTTTTAAAGTATGGGTTGCCTGTCCAATCTAGTTGTATATTTTGGCTTATATTAGATATCCACTTAATTAATTGTCCATAGATAGAATGAATTTATTTAAAAACCAAAACAAATAATATACTAGAAATACATGAAATAATTAATTTTGCTTTGAATTTCTTTAACAATTTAGATCAAATGTCACGGCAGATAGAGGAATGGAAAAGAACGGATACAAAACTCTTTGTCAAAACAGAAAGAAGTGTTAATGCGTTGAAAGGCATGGAAAAAAGAAGTTGTGTTGTTTTAACAGGAGGTCCTGGTGTTGGAAAGACAACAATCGCTCGACATATAGCTCTCATTTTCGAGACAAACGGTTATAGAATAATTCCAGTGTTGATACCTGAAGACATAAGAAATTTTTATCAACCTGGGAAAAAATCAATTTTCTATGTAGATGATATGTGTGGTACGTATACTGCTAACCATCGAGATATGGATAATTGGAAACGACTATTATCGGTGATTGAGACAATTCTTTCAGATGAATATTGTAAAATTATTATAACATGTAGGTTGCAAATTTTCTTAGATGAACGATTTAAACTTCTGTCTCCTTTTCAAAAATGTGAATGCAATTTAAATAAAGTGAAATTAAGAAAAAAAGAAAAAAAGCAGATGATAAAAAGATATAGTATAAGCTCAGCGGTATTGAGTACGGAATCTAAAAGATGTGAATTTTTTCCTTTGTTATGTTCATTGTATAATGGAAGAGTGGATGCCATAAAATTTTTCAAAACTCCTTTTGCTATTTATAGAACTGAATTAGTAAATTTAGGTATATCCAGTTTTGAAAGTAAATGTAAACTATGTGGGCTTGCCTTGTGTGTTCTCTTCAATAACCGCATTGATGAGAAATGGTTTCAAAATAAAGTTGAAGACCACGTAAAACCAATGTTGCATGATGCATATGGGGCTTGCGGATTAAACACAGGTACATCAAAGGACTCGATAGGCAAAGCACTTAAAACCCTCGAAGGAACATATGTATGCAAGCTAAATGGTTATTATACAATCTTACATGACAAATTATTTGACTTTTTAGTTTATTACTTCGGTCAAATAATGCTGGAATGTTTAATTGAACATGGTGCCAGTGGTTTAATACGTGAACGCTTTGCATGGCAAAAATCAACAGAAAACAATCATAATAGTATAGATTTTATTACAGAAATACCAAATCAATCATTAGATATGTACATGGACAGGCTTATCAAGGATTGGGCTAACGGAAGAGTGTGTGATGTTTTTCATAACACTAATCTAAAATGTATAAATTTCAGAACAAAATTCGTAGAGTATTTACATAAGACCATTCAGTTAAAATTAGTAAACATTATGGACACATTGTCTTCAAAAGAGGATTGCTGTGCAGGTAGTTACCCAATTATAGAAGTTTGCTATCATGGCTATACCGATATACTTCAATGGCTTCTAGATAATGGTGTTGATGTAAACCAAAAAAGAAACGATGGTGTTACTGCACTCATTATGGCATCTGCTCATGGTAACTCAGAAATTGTGGCCATGCTATGTAAGCAGAAAGCTGATGTTAATCTATGCAATAATGATGAAGCAACAGCACTGTACATGGCATGTCAGAATGGATACATTTCTGTCGTAGAACAATTACTTGAGAAAGAAATCGATGTTAATTTCGGCAATCACGATAGGGAAACACCTCTGTGTATTGCCTGTCGTAACGGTTCCAAAGCTATAGTCATATCTTTATTAAGAAAGAATCCTGACGTAAATAAAGAAAACAGATCTGGTTCCAATCCACTACACGCTGCATGTTGTTATCGTCAGATTGATGTTGTTTCCCTTTTATTGGAGTCAAAAAATGTTACAGTCAATATTAATGCTTGTAATGTGAAAGGCTATACGCCTCTAATGTATACTTGTTTAAACAATTCCACGGATATCTCTTTTCTACTTATAAATGCTAATGCAGACGTTGATATCCAATCTTTTGATGGCGCTAGTGCACTATGTTATGCAGTGGGACTTAATAATCTTGACACTACTGTTTTGCTGCTGAAAAACAAAGCCTCGTGGCAGATAGGTTTTCAAACCAGTCAAAATTGGATTGATGCAACGGTAAAACATCCAGAAATAACATTAGAGAATGTAAAGAACGAAATTTGGTGTTTTGTTGTCAAGAACGTTTCCCCAAAAGTCAAAGATTATGTCAAACACCTGTCAGGAGACTATATATTTAAAGCTATGGCCGGTTCGTCACCATTGCATATCGCGTCATTCATGGGCCATACAAGCATAGTTTCCTGTCTTTTGGATTTCGATGCCTATGTTGATTTTGCAAAAGAAGATGGAACCACCCCTTTATTTTATGCCTGTGAATTAGGACACGACGCCACTGTACGTTTATTGTTAGATAACGGGGCAGATTTCAATATTCGAAGACAGGATGAGAGATCACCATTGGATATTGCAGAATGTAATGGACATCGGTCTGTAGTAACCATGTTGAAGGAACACCGGGTAGATTGAAACGTTTCGAGCAAAATGATTAGAATTGGAAAGAAACGAGTCAGGAGTTTCTTATTTTTATACTTAAAAGCTTTAAAGTGTTGCTAGTTTATTAATGGTAAATTTTGTATAGTTTCTTTTACATGACGCTTCTATACACAGAGGACCGAGTTATGAAGAGGATGACATTAGTTATGAGCTTTTTGAGAACTATTTTTTATATGGTAACACTGGCTTGAGTCTTAAATATATATAAATACATAAAAAAAATTAATAAGTACACTAGGTACTTATTGTGGTTATTCACTTGTCGTTTTATTTTTGAAACTGTGTCATACTTACCAAGGTCATCGTATAACACCTCTCAAATACTTCTACAGGACGAAAGATGCCTAAGTGATTAAACATGTATTTATATATCTTACGCAACCCTTCAATTCCAAAATCTACATTTAATGTTACGTTTGGCTGCGTGGTTACTCTTTTATTTTGATATCTATGTTGCCATAAATATATATATATATATATATACAACTCGTCTAAACATCAACCCAACAATGTTAGATCTGTAAATTTGCTTTCGCAAATGTTTGGTTCTTCCCTCGCCGGGATTCGAACCCATGCTACTGTGATATCGTGACACCAAATCGCCTGCACTGCAGCCGTCCCGCTAGACCAAACGACCACCTGGGCTCTCAAAAAAAAGAGCTTTCGGTGGGCATGTGTAGCCTTCTCACGTCAGTTTTAATCTAGCGGCGTACTAAAGTGCATGATATATAAGGCATGCAGATGTTATTGTTACAGATCAGCTAAATTATCTATAGTAAAGGATCCTACAAATGAATGTAATATACAGTCACAGAAAATAATTATATTCATAAGTACGTCTGAGTCAGTAATATATATATATACTTACTCTTAATGTAGTATCAGCACAACAATGTTTAATTTGAAGAAGATAATTCTTGTTTAGAAACGAGATGTGTGAATGTGTATGTTTTTAACTCAAATGCTACAAGACAATTACTATTGCAAATGGCATATAGTTTTACCTTCAATTGTTAACTGGTTAAGGTGGTACCCGACACCTTCACTAAAATTAATTTGACTCGTTTAATTCTTAAATTTTTGAGAAAGTATTTACTTTGACCCTTTGACAAACAAGTTAAAATTCCGAAAAAAAATTGAACCAACCGTTTTATCAGAATAATTACACTGGTAATATAGCAGTTTGACAAACACTAATTTTGATCATTGAGAAGCTTAATATTCCGTTAACACACACAACGTAATTAAACGTTTAGTGTTAGGTACCACCTTAACTTCAAGTCATAAGAAACGAGTGACCGGTGAAAAATAATTTTCTTCCAATTCTTGAACCAATGCATACAAACATCATAAACTTAGTCTTCTGTGCTCGAATTTATAATTTTTTTCGTGTAAATTTCCTATAATTGTTAATTTTTTTTTCAATCGGTCAGTGTTGTTGTGAAAATATGGCAGGTAATTGAAATTCGTGTTTTGAAGTCGAAGTTTAACGATTGTCACCTGTTTGTCAACAATTGACGAAAAATAAACAAAAAAGCATGGAAATTGAGCACGTGTTTAACATGTATATTCAGATAATAGTTTATTTTAAGGACAT
Source organism: Mytilus trossulus (assembly GCF_036588685.1). Classification (NCBI taxonomy): domain Eukaryota; kingdom Metazoa; phylum Mollusca; class Bivalvia; order Mytilida; family Mytilidae; genus Mytilus; species Mytilus trossulus. The sequence continues at coordinate 37,379,904 of NC_086384.1, read as the reverse complement.
CCATGCGTATTGTGGTCACCGGATTTTTACGAGATGGGTGACACTGAGGTCACCTTGCATACGGAAAATATGTCGGGGGAATTGCTTGCTGGAAGGAAGCTATGCAAATAGAGTAAACTTCTTCTAAATATGAATAAATTAAAGAATTTTCTTCAGAAAAAAGTATATGTACATAAGTTTTATAATGAAAACTATCCATTGAGTTATAAAAATCATATGCATTATTTTTTTTTGATTTGAGGTTTCTTATGACTTTAACAGTATATATTAAGTTACAAAAAAATGTTTATGTTAGTGTATTGATGTTGTAAAACCCGTACCTTAATGACTGGTATTTATTTACTATATACTGTATTCATATATTTCAATATCTTCTAGTTTAATTGCATCAAATATATTGATCGTGCATTATACAAATTCTGAATAAAATAGATATGCGATCTCAAATATGTGAGTTTTAGATATACAATTCCTTGTCCTTACATTTCAAAATGACATCAGGCTTTCTTGTTCATATTCTAGTATGGTATGCCTCCTGATGATTTTTATGGTAAGGCGAACCATGAGACGCTTACTCTGTCGACACATACGGTATTGCACCATTTCGATTGCATGATGGTATCGGATCTCAAAGAGGTTTCCATACACGTGAAAGAACACAAGAGTATATGACATGGTTTACTAGCTCAGAATAAATCAACAGACTCCCCAATACTCCTAGTTAAAATGTGCAAAACAAGTTGCCTTAATTGTGTTGTAGGGTATGTTGGCATCTTTTGCTGCTACAGAATTTGTTACGTTTACAGATTTTTAATAATTTTATTAATCTCTAAAGGATTTTTGGTTTAAACAGCTATTCTTGTCTGTCCCATAAGGTTTTGATTGCATTTCCTGCAATATTTACCTAAAACTCCAGCTAAACGAACAGAATAACAAAAAGTAAAATCTCAAAAATACTGAAATCCGAGGAAAATTCAACACAGAAAGTCCCTAATTAATTGGCAAAATCAAATGATAAAACACATCAAACGAATGGACAACAACTGTCATATTCATGACTTGGTACAGACATTTTCAAATGTAGAAAATGGTGGATAAAACCTAGTTTTATAGCGCTGAACCTCACACCTGTATGACAGTCCCATCAATTTCACCTTTACGATGTAGACTACATTTATTTTAATTTAAACGATGCATATGATTTAAAATTATGCAACAACAATAACCCTCAATAGCAGACATACATAGAAAGGATTCCGTGAGTTTTAAATTAATCAATTGAGTAGGGAATCCAGAGCAACCATTCATTCTAATTACCCTTGAAGTCAAGAAAACTATACGCATGCGCATAATTACATAAACAAACCCTGGAGCAGGAACGTATAGTAAATGTTAATTAAACGACCTAGATGGTTCTCTATTTCTTTATAGAAGTACAACATCAAATATAAGTTTCATAACGGGGACATATAAGAAAAACTCAACTTCCGTTCTTATATGACAGAAATAGATTGATCTGAAATCCGAATTCAGAGAACTCTCGCATTTTTATCAAAACTGGGGAATTCCTTCTGACATTTTTCTAAATTGATTAAAACACTTAATATACATACTGTTTAATTCTGATTGTCCTTGTTTTAAAATACGCATATAAGTCTAGGGAAATATTAAACATGAAGATTATGAAAAGAGCATGATAGTAAAGTTGTTTAAGTACAATCCATTTGTTTGTGTTTACATTTTAAATCAAGACAATCATAAGAATCTGAGATGTTCCTTAATATTTAGAATAAAACGGTTGACGTGAGGGCATGACCCTGAGCCAGTGGTACAAGTCTACAGATTGCTTGAAAGCAATCGTATCCCAAAAAAACACACGTACAAAACAAAAGCAGAAATGAAAGATATTACAAAAACACATTGATGGGATGTATTAATACCGAGCCACGTCCAATGGATATCATCGAAAACAGACCAAACAGTAAAAGTAATACTAATAATAAAACAAGGACAAATAAAGAACAATATAACACGTCATTAAGATGATAAACAACGTCAGTACCCAGAATCTATACAACAAAAAATTATAATAATAATAACAATTAACAATTACTCATCTAGGGCTTGTATTTAGAAGAACCATTTCTAAAAATATGGCAGTTGTCATCAAATAGTTCGTTTCTATATGTGTTGGCGGTTTTTTTTTTTTGTTGCACTTCGGTGTTCCTGTTGTTCCTTTGTTTTCCACTTAAAGTTGATGTGTTACCCTCAGTTTTGTTTGTAATGCGAATTTGGTTTTTTTCTCAATCGATTTATGACTTTTGAACACCGGTAGACTACTGTTGCATGTATACATTATATTTTCATCAAATTCGTTACACTGAAATACAAAGATATATTTTTCAAGCAAAAATACCAACATATGGCACAAAAGAAAATATATTTAGTAATTTCTCTTCCCTGGCGTCCTACAGCAACAAGCTTTTATCATCCAAAGTCGTAGCAAAACGAAATATAGAAATTTGTAAAAATATAAGCAATATAAATGAACAAGAAGGTGTCCATAGTACATGCCCATGCCCCACTCGCACTATCATTTTCTTTGTTTAATGGACCGTGAAATTTGGGTACAAACTCTTATTTGGCATTAACATTCGAAAGATCATATCATAGGGAACATGTGTACTAAGTTTCAAGTTGATTGGACTGCAACTTCATCAAAACTACCTCGACAAAAAAACTTAAACCTGAAGCGGGACAGACGGACGAACGGACCCACTAACCAGAAAACATCGTAGATGGTGCGTACAAACAAAATCACAATGTGCTGTCTTAATTTCTTTTCTACATTCGAAGTCACTAGTCATGGATCAAATTTCCAAAATTAATTTTACAAACGATGGGGTTGACATATTTAGTTAAACAGTCATATTAAGACATAGTTCATTCCCTTCTTAATCTCAAAAATATAAGGAGATTCAACTTCTTGCATTCTTGTTATATGGCCATTTTTAAACAATAAGCGTAATTAACATGAGAGTTTAAACAACACGAATTTGCCTGAAAATAAGACATGATGAAACACAGTTATCGTATATTTAATGAAATCATTAAAAGAGAGGCAAAAGATGCCAAAAGTAACATTCATCACTTCACATATTGACAACCTATACATATCTGTATGATACGCAAAAGATTAATTATTCTATAATAATGGTAACTTTATTCGTTAGCAATACAGCTTTTTTTTTAGGAATATTTTCATTTAAAAAATATTCAAACAACCACATAGCACCAGCGACCAGAAAGTGATTAACGACATGGAAAATGAACAAGTACGGAAATCGAGAATTATACAGGGAAAGATTTGGACTTTAAGTTAACATCGTCGTCAATTAAAAAACTTTTGAGAATTCAGTTACAGGTGAGCATAATTTTTTTAAATGGAATGATTTGTTTTAAGATCCCCCTTTTTACATTTTTTATTTCAATATGTCTGAATGTTATAATTATAGATCATTCACCATTTTTTTTAAACATTTTCGCAACCCAACCATTTCAGTCTTCGGTTCATTTATGTCTCATCAGGTGTCAAATTTTAAAGAAATTCGTAAAAACTCAAATCTGACTATTCATTGTATGTATATTTGATTTTATCGTATCAAAAATCAAAATTATGAACACTTGTGATTAATAAATAATAACTAAATGTTAAACGATTCATAATGTTCAGTTTTTGTGGACTTGTAAATGAGGTTAAGTGTAGTTATAAACAAATCAATTGGTATGCATTAGGTACAATAGTGCGATTACACATGTTTGTGTTAAAGTTTTAATAAAGTGTGACAATTTAAAGTTGAATCATGAGTTTATACCTTTTATGGTATACCCCTTTGGTCATTTTACAAATGTGGATGTTACAAATTATAAACTGTCAAAGTCGTCGTAAGTATGACGTTTTATATCTTTATGGCATTGGATCATTTTTGATATTTTTGTCATTTTTCAAATCAGTTCCTGATTAAACAAAAACATTGAAGATTTCATTTCAATCTGTTTCTAACTGTTCAATATGAGATGTAAAGACTTCAAATTTTGCTACTTTGTTCGATATTATTATACATTCCTCCTTAATTTTCATAATTCGAACTTAGTTGCGGTAGTTCACAAAAAAAACATAAGGTAGATGTTTCCAAACTAAAAGGCCAGCTATTCCTACGATCTTTGTTGTGGGAATGGTAAAAAAAATCAATATTGTTTAGTGTAAGTAATAAAGGGGATAGCGTCTTAAAATATAAATACTACATATCCCTCCATTTATCATTAAATTATTCTTGGTTGTAACAAAAATTGATTCAGACCACTCAATTGCTCTTTGTAATATCAAATTCTGTTTTTTTTTAAATACGATCAATACATTTTGTGAATTATGTTGAACAACTTTATTGTCCAAGCCTTGTGGAACGATTGGATTCCAAAGAATGCATTTTCAATTTTATGAGATTTATTGGAAGTCTTATAGCACAATTATAATAATTGAAAAAAATACACCTAGCAACTCTATTTTTTTTAAACATAATGACCCAAACTTTATCATCGAAAAATTGAATTTGAAGAAAATATATAATTCAAATTTTGGTACTTCTTTTCCTAAATGGATCTCATACTAGGGACCAGATATGAATTTGTAAAGCACTTGAGATCATCTGTGTTCGTATTGGGGTTCGTGCTACTCAGTCTTTAATTATCTATGTCGTTTGTTATTTGGTCAACGTTTATTCACTCTTGCCTTGTCAGTTCGTTTTTTACTATCTTTTTTTTAAATATCAACAATAAAGGATCTGTATATTTAAATATTTAAATGTTTCAGTTTTAAGTCATTTACAAAGTCACCGCTGATAACAATATCTTGTTTCAGTAAGTTATTGAATTTAAAAGAAACATGTTTGATTTGACCATGCAGTACAAAGTTTGAAACTTATTATATGTAGTATCAAAGTAATTTACTGGATCTGTGATGGGATAATTAAAAGCTAATCATTTTATGATAAATTTAAATTATATTTTCCAGATCCTACCATTGAATATCAATTTGATAAACATCCGAATTCGAAAATTCGACCGAAAAAGGAAACATCTGGGTTTCTAGAAGCTGACAGTATACATGCAGAACGCATGAACACGAACAAGTTGTTTTCAAAGGACGTGACAGCGGATATTGTGAAAGCTAACAAAGTAAAATCAGTCATAATTTCACTTGGTAGATCTTTCTCGTTCAAAAAAGGTCGAAGAAAGGGAGGTAATCGAGATACATTCATTTTAAACAGAGATGGAGTAGATTCAGCAGAAACTTCCGTTACAATTTTTCTGAAGCGAGACAATAATGAGTCTGCTAGCATAAATGGATATAATTCGGATAAAACAAAACAGAAAAATTATTCAAGTCGTCGGACTCCGCGTGTCAGAAATTTCATGGATAAAGCTGAATATTTCTCAAATCCTGTCTCAATACAAAACGAGTTATATAATACCAATACAAATATCAATACAAAACCAACTTTGGGTTTCCCTTTACAACATACGTATTTGCCAAATTACCAATCAAGTAATCCCAAGCGAAAGGCTAGGCACGTACAACCGACACCAAGTCCACCTTTTGGTACATTTTTAAAACAAAATGAAAAGGTTTCGTCACTTCAAACGAATAACAATATGCGGCAAAACTGGAGAAACAAGAATTTCATGTTTGTGAACCATCAAGAGTCACAGAACTCAGCAGTGCAGGGAATCGCAGGAAATACACATGGTAATAGTATACGTGTATCACCATTTATGCATCAGCCCTTTCAAAATAAAGGTATATTGCAACATCAATTATTCAAACTAGAAACGACACCTAAACCAACTCATCGATACCTACAAACTGGTAAACAAACCGAAGAATATGACGAATCAGATGTTAGTTTCAGCTCGGATACAGACGAAATCTTGAATGCGGTTACACCACATAATGAGTTTCCCATACAAGAGACAGCAAGGAGAGTAAAAAGTAAAGATACGCGTATTTCAACTGGCAAATCTTTTCCATTACTGGACACAAATTGGTATACAGACTATAATGAAATTCATACTTCCGACCAAAATGTAGCAATCCCAGCGTCTGGTCCAACTTTAATGAATCGTCATGAACCTAATCCTATCAGTGTTTATAATCATAAAGTAGAAGATATTAATGTCTGGAACCGTAAGAACACTTTTGTCAAAAAACGGATATCGAGTCAAACGGGAACGAATAACCACGTGAAAACTTACTTGCGAAGACTTATGGTAGATACTCTGAAACAAACAGCAATAATACATGAAATAAATAGAATAAAAAGGTTACAACAGAAGGGTTACAAGTATAAGGCTAAACAACATGTAGTTCAGCATGACAGTTCGCAAGAATATGAGAGTTCCTTTATTGATTCTGATAGTGACGACTGGCACAGTGAGGACGATTTTAAAGAAAGTCGTATGCCGGCAAAAACTTTCGGACAAGCCAAGCGTAGGAATATTTATGATTCAATTTATGGCAAGTTTTCAACCAGCGAGGAAAACGTTAGACACCAAGAAGATAAAAACAGTTTCAACCAGCCAATCGCACTTACAAAGAATAGTGTTAATGATAAAAGAAATTTATACATAGCAAATTCATATTCATTTATTCGAAAAAAGGGTAACTTTTTCTTCAGTTGAGACTACCTTTATGTATATGATTATTACAGATGACAGACACATGTTTTATTTAAGATGAAATAATGTAAACAAATGATCTCGATATATAATTACCATTGAACATTAAATGAATTACCAAATCGTTAAGTTCAAAGCGGAAGAGAAAATCATGTTATAAAAGTGAAATGAGCTTTAATGTATAATAATCATTTTAAACATTAGATAAAGAACGCATTTAAATCCATAAAGGGAAATTCATGTTTTAACGGAAAGCAAAACAGGTCAAATTTCATTTTGTAATGTTTTTTTAACCGTTTTTTTGTTGTAGTTCTTGAAACAAAAAAATGCTTTAGAAATGCCATTGTTTACAGAATTTTCAACTTTTTTTTAAAATATATTATGAATGATATATTATATGTACATATATCGAGATATTACGAAGTTGATCAAGTTGTTATGATTGAAACGTTTTGAATACATATTGTAATTTTCTGTTTTTACAATCAACATTTTTCGATGCGAGACACGAGGTTTTTCACACTAATTTCCTTTCCACGTATTTTGTTCAATTTTTCAATTTGACATGTTACGGTTTATTTTCTATGTTTATGATGACTGTTCCTTTTCTACCAAACTGTGTCATTAAGGTCTTTTGTGGAGAATTGTCTCATTGGCAATCATACCACATCTTCTTTTTTTTTTTTATATTATATGTTAAAATAAAGACGTTTCAAGCCATATGAATACCAATACTTTATTTAACAATTTATTGGTTCATAAAGGGCATGTCACATGTATATATGATGCTAATAGTCATCTATTCAAAACCAATACAGCTTATAGAATTTACATATTCAAACGACATACCGGTACATTATATTGATATATGTATATGATATATATTATTTGAAATTTGTGAAAATAATTTTGCACGTGATTTACTTACCAATATATATATATATGATGCATACAAAGTTTGTCTTAAAAAAATTCATTGTGATTATAATTTACCTTTTCATACGTTAAGAGTATTTCATTGAATTTTAATTATCAAATTAATACGAACAAAAATTAGATTGATCAGACAAGGGGATCTGGACGAGGGGTCAGGAGGTACAATTCTTTATTCTTTAATTTTTTATGATATTTTTTCTGTATTCTTTCATACTTTTTACCCGTTATTATCAATTCTTTATATTGAAACGCTACATATTCTTTATTTGTTATTTTGTTTACCCCATTTTTAACTATTCTTTGTATCTATTGCAATTTATTCTCTATTCTACATCCATATCCTCATACAAGTATGTTCACTTTTTTCTACACGCTGTCATTTCGTTTCGATTGAATTTTGATAGCAAATTTAATATTTTGACCACATACATAACAGGTTTAATTTCGAATGTGAAATATTGGTGTATATAGTCAGATCTAGTATACTTGTTGTAATTAAATGCAGTTTAATATAAAGAAAATAATTAGCATTTATCATTGAAAACAATGCACAATTGACTTATAGCGGTTTTGTTATGACACCTAACAAGATCTAACAAAGAATGTCTGTGATTCAGTGGTATTTTTTTTAGATTTTAGTTCATTTATATGTTTTGCAGTTTAGTATGACTTCCATTTTCCCTAAACTATAGTACACATAATGGTTAATGGTTTAGGGGCCACCTGGAACCAGCCTCCGTGTGCGATTTTCTCACTATGTTGAAGAACCATAGGTGGCATATGTTGTTTTTCTGCTCTTTGACCGTTTTTTTTTTTTGGGGGGGGGGCACATTCCTATGGTGGATCATTTTGAAAATCTATGTTGGCCGGTTAAGGCCATTTTACGTTTTAGCCTTTAATATTCTATAGGGCGAAACGCGAAATCGCAAAGTCGAAAACGCGAAAAGGCGAAATATTTGTTCTTTCTGATTTCGCGTTTTCGCGATGTCACCTTTTTGCGTTTTTACGATATACATGTTAATATAACATAACATTTTAAATATAATTGGAGACAAGACTACAAAGTATAAGTCATTCAAATGATTGTCATATGAATTTCATATCTATTTTGAATATTTTCATAAATTAGACAATTTCTTTACATTCTTTGTTGACAATTACTGAACAAATTTAAAAACAGATGCATCTGTATAAAATGCCTTTGAATATACAATTTGATGGAAATTACAGTTTGGACACTTTAAAATATATGAAATTAATCATTATTATCGCCATGGCTACTTAAAATACATAATCTTTCATTTAATGCTCTTGTTGTGAATCTAAAATTCTCGAAAAGGCAAAATCGCAAAACCGCGAAATAGGAAAGAAAAAATATTTCGCCTTTTCGTGTTTCCGACTTCGCGTTTTTGCCCTTAAATATGGAAGGCGATAACGCGAAAACGCGAAATGGCCTTAACCGGCCACCATACATTCCCCATTTCCATTCAATTTTATTACGAAATGTGCATACAATAAATTTCAATTAATGTACAGTAGATGCATAGTGCATATGCAATATTATAATCATTTATTCAGAGGCGGAATATGACAAGGGGATGTTCACAACTCTAAGTCGAAGAATTTAAATAAACAAGAGATGAGCATCCCTTTAATGGTTTTAATCATACATAAAAGGGAATAAGGGAATACAAGAATCGCCAAAATAGACCGCACAATACAACAGACCGCATCACAAATCAACAATACCCAACAGTTTTGAAAAAAATCAAGCGTACAAACAAACACAGAAAAAAACAACGAACAACACATGCATGGTATTTTTTTTGGGGAATATAGATGCAGTCAGTATTTGGGGCTTTAAGTATAACATTAATTAAAAGAGATAATTTATTTATTGTAAAAAAAAGGAGGATTGCGATATCAAAACATATGCATATAAGACTCGGGAAGAGAGACAAGCAACTCTATGTAAAAAAAAGGGTTCCTCATTTCTGTATTCTACATTCTTATTTTTTTTCGAATTCGGACCCTCGTATATATTCCATAAATCATATATTTCACAAAAGCACTTAAAATTGTGCAGCAACAAAGAACCACATACAAACTTGGAATGAAACTAGGTGCTTTTAGATGGTTAGTATTTTCCAATTTCCCAAGTGGCACCCGTCGTTCTGTTCATTTCAAGTAAATGTCCTGTAATATATTAGATTTTTGCCAGAAATGCATACCAAAAAATCCTGGATGTGCGGTTTCGTATATACAATATAATATTTCTTGTGGTTCTCTAGTTCTATAAGAACCAACGGTTACAATGAGATAATTTTTTTATTGAAGTTCGTGTTTGTCAACGTCTGTTAATTTCCCTTTTTCTTGACTGACACTTCCTTTTTAGCTCACCTGGCCCAAAGGGCCAAGTGAGCTTTTCTCATCACTTGGCGTCCGTCGTCCGTCGTCGTCCGGCGTCCGTAAACGTTTAGAAAAATCTTCTCCTCTGAAACTACTGGGCCAAATTTAACCAAACTTAGCCACAATCATCATTGGGGTATCTAGTTTAAAAATTGTGTGGCGTGACACGGCATACCAACCAAGATGGCCGCCACGGCTAAAAATAGAACATTGGGGTAAAACGCAGTTTTTGGCTTATAACTCAAAAACCAAAGCATTTAGAGCAAATTTGACTGGTTGAAAGTGTTTGTCAGGACAAGATCTATCTGCCCTGAAATTTTCAGATTTATCAGACAACCTGTTGTTAGGTTGCTGCCCCTGAATAGGTAATTTTAAGGAAATTTTGTTGTTTTTGGTTATTATCTTGAATATTATTATAGATAGAGATAAACTGTAAACAGCAAAAATGATCAGTAAAGTAAGATCTACAAATAAGTCAACATTACCAAATTGGTCAATTGACCCCTAAGGAGTTATTGCCCTTTATAGTAAATTTTTAACAATTTTTTGTAAATTTTAGTAATCATGTACAAAAATCTTCTCCTGAAACTACTGGGACAAATAAAACCAAACTTGGCCACAATCATCATTGGGGTATTTAGTTTAAAAAGTGTGTCCGGTGACCGAGCATACCAACCAAAATGGCTGCCACGGCTAAAAATAGAACTTAGGGGTAAAATGCAGTTTTTGGCTTATAACTCAAAATTTAGGCATTTAGAGGAAATCTGACATGGGTTAAAATTGTTTATCAGGTCAAAATCTATATTCCCAATTTTTTTTAGATGAATCAGACAAGCCGTTGTTAGGTTACTGCCCCAGAGGCAGTGCCCCTTAATTGGTAATTTTAAGGAAACTTTGCTGTTTTTGGTTATTATCTTGAATATTACTATAGGTAGAGATAAACTGTTATCAGCAATAATGTACAGCAAAGTAAAACCTTAAAATAAGTCAAAATGACCAAAATGGTCAATTGACCCCTTTAGGAGTTATTGTCCCTTTTATTCAATTTTTTACAATTTTCGTAAAATTTGTAAATTTTCAGTAACATTTTCCACTGAATCTATTGGGCCAAGTTCATTATAGATAGAGATAATTGAAAGCAGCAAGAATGTTTAGAAAAGTAAGATCTACAAACTCATCCCCATCACCAAAACACAATTTTGTCATAAATCCATCTGTGTCCTTTGTTTAATATTCACATAGACCAAGGTGAGCGACACAGGCTCTTTGGAGCCTCTAGTTCATGTTTTCCTCATAACTTTTAGTCGTTCGCCTAAACTGCGTCATGCATTAATACTGTGGCGATAAATGTATATATTATTAGATGTATACAAAAAGAAGAGCTCCAGTCGATTTGTGCAGATTTTTGGCAAAATTGATCAGATTGTGGTGAAGCATGAAATTTTGAATAGTGTTCGTATATGTCATGGAAAAGATGTTCAGCTATGGACCTATGCAGTCTGAGAGTCGAAATTGGCGGGAGAGGTAGCAATTTTTAAAATGGCGGATTTTTAATTGATTTCTAAAAACTCCTAAAATAATTCATGGTTGTTTTTTTTATTAGGGAAGACATTGACATGAAACTTTGATTAAAACAGATAGTGCTTATACCAATTGTCTTGTTGAACACAATTTATAAAAATGTTAGCCATAGGGAATGGCGGCCATCTTGAAAAATCACAAAATTTTAAAGACAAAATAGGTATAGCGATTACAAATGAATTTTATATTGTATGACAATGTACGCATATTGTTTTTATCCAGAAATTTACACCCAAAACTTGAAATTTCAGTTGTTAGAATCTGATTAATGGTCGCAAAAGCCAATATCAATATTACCGTATACAGTCAACCTGGAAGTGGGATAACAGGAGATTTTATTTTTACAAGCACGATAAAGCAACCATTTATTAGTTGTAACATTAACGGTACCAATTTTTCTGCATCAGATGCGCATTTCGACAATACATGTCTCTTCAGTGATGCTCGTGGCTAAAATATTTGAAATCTAAAACTTATATAAAAGATGAAGAGTGAACCTGTTATTTGTACAATAGTTGGCCGATTGGAGGACAAATTATTTTATTTATATTGTTTTTCTGAACTTGACAACTTAAAAAAAAACTTAATTGCAGACAAATGAAGTATCATATCATACAAGTAATGTCATAAGGAAATCATTTGCCCAAATGTTCTCAATTGCCATTAAAAATATCACACAATAAAATGAGTTCTACGTTTTTTGTCAAACCACACAATAGCTGTTGCTGTCTATCATATTCTATCATAGTGTCCCCCAAATCTACAACTGAATACTGCCTGTACACATTTGAATCGATAATTGTTGCAGAAGGGTTCCCATATAGTCCAGTCGTTTGATAACACATGGTACAGTAATCACAAATGACAAGGACTATCATCTGAGGACTTCAGATATTGATATTTTTGGGGCCATATTGAATGATGGCCTTTTTGAAACCATGAGTTTCCAATATATGATTGTTTTCTATTTCCCAGGGGCGGATCCAGCCAATTTAAAAAAAGGGGGGTTCCAGCTATATGCTTCCAATCAAATGCATTGATCGGCCAAAAAAATGGGGGTTCCGACCCCCGGAACCCCCCCCCCCCCCCCTGGATCCGCCAATGATTCCCTGTTTTCATTTATACCGTCTTTTGCTAATTTTATTGAATATCCACCAATATTCTGATGCTTTTACCACAATCTGAACATATGTTTCACAAATCGACTGGACTATCAGGGTAAACTATTGCTTCAAGTAGATACATGTCACAATTAGTATAACAAAATACAAGTAACAGTCTTGGAAGAATGGAGTAGGTTGTAATAAGAGAACGATAATAATTTTTTGAAGAATTTTCAATTGATTTGAATTCCAAAATGGTCTGTGAACAATGCAAAATATAGTCCCAATTTAAAAGCTTTAAAGGAGCCATGAAATTTAAGTTTGTGGACAAAAATGATAAAAATTGCTCTCTCAAATCCCCCGCAAATAGTGATGGTTGACAGGCATGAAACTGTCCATATTCACGGGTAGTAAGGTCGTCATATCGAGGAGCGTTTAGTACAGTGATTTTGTCATAGTTTGGATAAGTTTGACATGGTTAATTTATGTTGGTTCCCTAAACTTATGCCTCAGTTCTATTCACACGAGCAGATAAAAAGCAAATAAGATGCTTGAATCTGTATTTGAGGTCAAACGATCTATATTGGAATTGTTGTTTCACGAAATTAACGCAGAATAAGCAAGATATCGGAATTGCTATGATTTGGTTAAGCGATTGACATGGTTCGGTTAAAAGTCTAGAAATTCGTCATGGTTTTGGTCAAGATTGTCATGGTTTAGATCGAAATAAATATATATGTGTTTCACTTTAATACAATATTTTGTTTGATAACGCCTGTTATTGAACGAATTTGCACTATATATTAACTGCCTGAGAAGAAAAAAAGCCTGTTTCGCCAAATTTAGTGGGTGTAATCGTCAAAGCGTAAACTAAACATGTCATGTTACTCACTTTTTGTAAGATTTCTACAATATAAATTTAAAAGTCAACTAGCTTTCGATATAATTTTACAAAACAAAAGACAAAGCGTTGCTTCTGTTTCACATATAATCTTTTCTCCATATGTTCATGCTTGACTCTGCCGAGGATATCATGAACGGCATCCCTAGTCAAATAGCTAAAGACTTCTACTCAAAAGTGGCAGCCAGTCAAAAAGGAATTCTTGTTTTTCATTTTCTTTTCTAGAAAACTATTCATTTGTTGGTTTTTCTTTATTTAAAATTTGGAACCAGTATGTTGAATAAAAGGAGATGTGGGGTTATTGAGTTAAGTCTGCCAATTGATCTTTTGTCGTGTGTTTTTCTATGTTGTGATGTTATGCTATTTTCATGAATTTTCTATGTTTCAGAAAAAGGGAGAAGGTTTGGATCCATTAAAACGTTTAATCCCGCTGCAAATGTTTGCACTTGTCCTCAGTCAGGAATCTGATATACAGTAGTTGTCGTTTGTTTATGTAATATATACGTGTTTCTCGTTTTGTTTATATAGATTAGACCGTTGGTTTTCCCGTTTGAATGGTTTTTCACTTGTAATTTTGGGGCCCTTTATATCTTGTTGTTCGGTGTGAGCCAAGGCTCCGTGTTGAAGGCCGTACTTTAACCTATAATGGTTTACTTTTTAAATTGTTACTTGGATGGAGAGTTGTCTCATTGGCACTCACACCACATCTTCCTATATCTATTATAGGTCCATGATACAGTGACCCAACTACAAAACTAATAAAAAGATATTAAGAGGACATCATAAGTCTTCAACCATTTACGAAACCGAGTAGTTACGCGTGACTTATTGGTTTTAAAACTATAATGGATGAAATAACAATAAAAGTACTTTCAAAGTTCGAATTTAAAATATGAAAGATTACAACTCCAATTTTGGATTAAAGCCGATATAATGTTCAAGTTTATCAATTATTATTACGAATCAATAAAAATCTTTGTTATACTGTATAAACATGATAAATGCATCGTGTATAGTATCATTAAATTATTTCAAATATTTTACTTCTTATGAAATATAGTTTCTATACTATCTGAAAAAATAACTCCTGCTATCTAGTTTTGAGTATGAGGTGGTTTATCATTAAATGTGATAGAAAAAGGATTGAAATTCAAAGAAAAACGTGTTACATTGTCTGCTACATGTACATGTAAACTGTGTACGACCATGATTTTGACCTGGCTAGACAAGAAATCATCATTTGTAATAGGACAGAACGCATTATTAGATGGACAAAGATGAAACAGATGGTAAGTCTGTTGATATATAATATCACAAGTACACTTCATTTGAACTTAATAGAATATTCAATGCTATTTTTATGCTATCTATATTTGCCTTTTATCATTTTTGCTTATTTGATTTTCAATTTACTGGGTAATATCAAATGTAAGATGACGTGGGAAATACATAAATGAGACAGCAAACAAACAACACAAAAATGAATTCTTTAACAATAGGATGAATTAAATAGGCCAAACTCTATATCTGCCTGTTTCTATAAAATGGGTAAATAAATTGAACAGAGACAACCAGAGATCTGAAACCATCAAACTATTCTCAGTATAGCGTAAAACAGGAAGGTATGGCATAGGACAACTTGTCGCGTCACTAGGTTCTGTACTTTTTTGGTGTTTCGCAACTTCGGAATTCAGTAAATATGTTTTTGAACTTAAATGTGTAAAACCCTTCACAATAGTTAGCACTTATGAATGCCTGTTTGGTGTCTGTGTTGTAAACTTATTATTTCGTAGTTTATAAATTCTTTTCACTTTGTGTAACTAAATATGTTTAGCATAAAAACAACGCAGCCAAATTCATAATTGTTTTTTTTTTGTTATTTATTTACACGATAAGGCTCGAAATTTAACACAAATGCATTGAATTGGACTCATAAAATTTTGGAGAGGCAGTTGCATCTATTGCTGCTTTACACGGGTCATTTGAAGCTGTTGGTGATACTGATTTAATTGAATAAACAGTGGTTTTACTCAATAAAGATGATGACAATTTAGATGAAAACAATAATGACGATCAACAGGGTTTGCCAAAAACAACTAAGTTCAGTGCGACATCTGTTCTTAAATTGTTCAAAGACGATGTCTTACACGCCACATGAGAACACACGGGGATCAACTGATTTATTCTCATTGTTCAGCGTAATTCTCGGATAGATGGGCTTTGACCGAACATGAAGGACGACAATCAAACCCTTCAATGTGCGATGTTTGCGGCAAAACATAGACTTAAAGAATCGGCCTAATTCGTCATTTAAGAGACCATGCTGGTACACGAATAGAGTGTGATATTTGCCACCAACGGTTTAACGATAACGCACATTTTGAAGGTCATCGCAACAGTAAACATTTAAACTACAACCCGTTTAAATGTACCGTCTGCAGCAAGGCTTTCGCTTATAGACAATCAATGGCAAGACATGTCAAATAATGTCAAGGGAATAAGTCCTACAACTGTATGGAATGTAATGCTGTGTTTAACAGCAAGCGTTCACTAGACCAGCACCATAGTGGGAAACACGGGCAGAAAGTCCTTCCGTTGGGTTCGATCATTCACCAGACAAAGTAAAATATGTAAAACAAAATAATTTATTAAATAATCAGTATTTAATACATTTAAAAGTTGATTTTTGATTCATTTCTAGCATTCATAAAGTTTAAATGATATATTGTCTCATTTTCAAGATAATGACATTTTTAGATATCATAACATGTTCTTTTATGAGGATGGATTTTTTCTTCATCTTTCCTATGGAACTGACGAATTCCTTCAGCACCATGTGCAAATCCATCATATGGGTTCACGATTGCACTTTTACGTTTAGTAGTTGATCTTTGGGGTTGGTCAAACATTGTATGGCTTCTGAAATAAATAAACGTTGTAATGTTAATTAGTTCTTTTGGAATCATGTGTATAATATGACTGCTGCAATAAAAGATTTAAAAATTAAGAAACAAATATTGAAAAATAGGATCCTCTCAATATTGCAATATATGCAATGAAATTACAGTGTTAAATATATATCGTTATTCATTGCTAGACATAATTCAAAGATGCACGTACAATATATGTATATAAAGACACCATGTTCTGCAAGAAACCATTATCAATTGATGCATATAACAAGATGTGATTTATCGCTTGATTTTACTCACAATGACCGACATAATGGCTGTCCCTTATGGTACAGGTTTACCTCGCCCTTTAGGAGCGAGCGAGCAGCTTAGAGAAACCACAATTCATGAGTTTGTGAATGTTTACATTTTTGCATAGTGATTGTCATCAAAAAGACTTAACACTTATCCAAACTCAGTATGACAAAATCACTGTACTAAACGCTCATCGATATGACGACCTTACTACCCGTGATATTTTGAGTTCGACTCAGGAAAACTTTTCATGACTTTTAATAGAATTTGTCCTAAAAAACATACACTCACTTTACATTGAAAAAATCTATTTGAGCAGATATTGATTTTTAATACCATGTTCCCCATTCTTTATTTTTAGTGAGACTACTATAACACATACATTATATATAATTGTTAAGATATATTATTTATTCAAATGTTCTCTTATATCCTTGAGGCATCGTCCCCTGGTATCAACTGCATTCAAGTTACCTATGATGCTTCCTTGTTTGCTTTTGATACAGGTAGGAAAGAGACATTTACACACATTTTACATGCCTATGGCCCATAAGGTATCGCCCCCTGGTGTCAGTTGCCTTTAGGAAACCATAATGCTTTCCTATTTGCTGCTAACACAGGATGAGTCATGGACATGTTTAATTTCTACTTTCTTTTTGGCTAATTATTATATATTTAATTGATCCAACTTTTTGTGTACTATACATATGTGGATATCTATTTTTCTTTTTTTCTTTTTGGGCTGCTTGTTTGTTATCTATATCAACCACACTTGCAATAAAATGCATTAGTATTAAAAAAAAACATACTATAGATTCTTTATCTACGTATTCTTTAAGAACTTAAATAGTTCTCGTTTAACTTTTTTTTTTTTATCTCATTGTTTGTATTGTATTATAAAAAAAATATTGATGTTGTAATGTTTATGCCCTTTGGGGCCCATAATTGGAAATAAAAAATATCTTATCTTATCTTATCTTATCTTATAGTAGTCTCAGATTCATATTGCCATTGTTCTCTACTCTTTTTTATTTTATTATTTTAGCACAACTTTATAGTTTCTTATTTATACTTTCTTTCTTTTGCTATTTTTGAAATACTAACTAGGCTTTTCCACCTCAGGAATATATAACTTTAGCTGTACAAAAAATTTAAGGAATGTTTGGTCTTCAATGCTCTTTATTTGGCCTTTTAACTTGAACATTTTTTTTATTCAAGCGTCACTGATGAGTCTTTTAAAAGTTGTAAATACCTGTATACAAATCCTTGTTGGCTCTATGAGTTTATTTACTCTATTCTTTATTTTGAGAATATTTTGCATATTAATATATAAACGTTATTCTTTATTTTGCAAACCCCATCTACACCCTCAATTATTGTCTACGTAATCCAAAAATAACTAATTTGACATTTATAACCTTTGACCTTTAATGTATAAATTGAATCAGAGAAATGTTTGAAGGCATACAAATTAGTAAGCCGGAAAGAAGCTCATGGTTGACACAGATTGTCACGTGATTCAATTAAACCCAAAAATCCTCCAAAATGGCAACTGCGATGTATCTCGAACACTATTTAGATAGTGAGTTTAAGTTACAGATATAAATGATAAATTATATGAGTAAAATAACCCTCTTCAGTAATCTCCCTATTCATATTTATATGATGAGGTGGCATACAGTGAAGATAAGAACGATGTCTCGGTAAAGGAATGAGCGGCTCAGCTCAAAATATTTTTTGGCGCAATTTTATAAATTTTCAAATGAATGTTTACACAAGTCAAGAGTTAGTAATTAGTCACAACTATTGGTAATTTTTACTCGATAGCATTTTCTTACCATAAATATGAAATCGATATTCCCATCAAACTATTAAAGCCATCACTCTTGTAACATTTCCTGTTTCTTTTTACCACAATTTTGTCTTGAAACTTCCAGTAGATAATATTAGCCAAGTCTTCACGCTGAGTGGCAGCCCAGGCTATTAAAATTGCTCTCCGGCCTGTACAAATCATATTCACAGTCCAACAGAATCTAAATAAAAAAAATCATAACTTGAGCTCCAGGGGATCCTTCAAGGTTCCTCTTCAACAGACTGTATTTTATTGTTTTTTTCAGTGACTTCCGTACATTTCTGCTCTGTAGTGATCATAATACATCTCTTTGTCTGACCAATATTTGTCTAATAGGTTTTTAAAGGCATTTATCACAGGCACTTGTTTCTGTCAATATGGGGTTTACTATCCATATCAGCTGGGTTTCAGCTAGGATTTTGAGAGCTTTAGTCACTTTTGCGCATGATAAAAATCAGCCTTATTTTTTATAATAGCAAGGGGTCTAGGATGTTTATGAAACTAGCTGTACATATATGTCCAAGGACTAGTCTAGGATCTTTGTAGACTTTAGCATTGCTAATGTAGGCAGTTATTGGCAATATTGCATGAATGGACTGATGTGATGCTATGATATGAAGATAAGAACAGGGATCTGGTAATATGGTTCACAACTTCACTTCAGTTATTTGCAGGGGACACCCCTGATAACAAAAGTTTGAGTGCCTCTATTTTTTAAACCACTGCACAAATAAACTTCTAATGACTTTTTCACTTCACAATCATTTAAAAATGTAAATCCTTGAAAATCTGTTTAAATCGATATCTGGAATCAACTTCTTTAATATTGGATAGAAGGATCTGCATCTTTACTTAATGTGATGATTCTAATGACTGTAGACTGTAGATCTCGTAAACTTTCCATTTTTAAACGAAATGAAATGAAAACGGGAAGTGACAATTGAATAATAATTTCAGAATAAAACCGGATTCATCTACGAACTTTCACGCATGCGCAATGCATAGAACAGGAAGCACCTGTTTGCAAGTGAAAATATTTACATTTGAATAAAGTTCATTCTTTTTTAAAATCGAAGTTGTCGAAAGTTTTTGATGAATTTTGATATCAAGTATGACGAAAATACTTTCAAATGACGAAACTACGACAAGCAAACTGCAATTATGATGTAAGGGAAATATTGAAATTAAAATAAAGGTGAACTGTCCAAGAAGATTATCAATTTTGTTCAAATGACGAAAATATGACAGAATTGTGAGAAATGATCAAAATGAAATGCTGACTGACTGATTTAACTGAAATAGACTATTATGATGGTCAATTATGAGGTTTAATAATAATTAAGGGATTAGTGACCCATCTGATTGGCGATAGGCGGATTACTTGTCATCACAACTTTTAACACCTTTGGTAAACGTTAATTATCTGAGGGGAGCTGAGGGTCAAAAACTTGTCAGAAACATTAAGACAGGTAGAATTCAAATAATTTGATGTGTAATAGGAAACCCACATCTTTTTTTATTTGGTCTAATGAATAGAATACAAATCATTATGACTGAATTGACAAATATCATAGGGAACAACAAAGTAGAAAGTAGCTCACCACTAGACTTGCTAGAGACCAAATGATGTAAAAGTTAAAAACAATAGGTCACCCTGCAACCTTCTACAATTCTACAATGAACAAAAACAAAGCCACATAGAAGGACCCGAAATGAAAAATATAAAACAATCCAAATGACAAAAACTAATTGCCTGATTTATGAACTAAACAATAACAGAAAACCACTGAATTTAGTGAATTACATTCAATTGTGTGTAACTTTGATATTTTTTTTTTATAGGTTTGGAGACTTTACCGAGTGAACTCCAAAGAAACTTTAATTTAATGAGAGACTTGGATCAAAGGGCACAAGGTAAAATGGTATATCTGAATATGATATTATAAGTACTAGAACACACCTAGGGTCTTCATTGAATCAAAGTACTTACTGTACTAGTACATTGTACCTACATCTTATTATTAGCTTTGATTTTTAGTGTTCATATTTTTCCATAATAAAAAGGCCATTTGTATTTGGGATTTTCAGTAACCCAAAAAATTGTCTAGTCTCATGCATTAAAAGGAAAATTAAAACAAATTAAAATGAAATTGTAATGTTTCAATGAAACACTTCAGTGTCTATTGATACTTTGTACATGTTATATAACATGTTTGCAAGGTTTGTTCAAATGTTCTCTTTGAAAAATAGAATGACTAGGCCTGTATCCCCCTTAATTTTGTATGAAAATAAAATTGAGAATGAAAATGGGGAATGTGTCAAAGAGAGAACAACCCTACCAAAAGGCAGAAAACAGGTGAAGGACACAAATGGGTCTTCAACATGTTCAATGTAGGTAGAAAATGTTGCAGGCAGAGAAGTGCTTCAGTGGCCACTAAAAAAATGTATACAAGGTCAGTGATAATGGAAGTCAAACTATAATATAATACTCAGAAATATATAAAAGAAACTAAAATTGAAAATCATACCAGACTATTAACCCTCCCCCTATACCTCTAATGTAGGATAAACAAACACACAACATTATGCATAGTAAACAATAGTAAAACTCAGTTTTAAAAAATCTGATGCCAGAAAAGGTATTGAAACAAACTAAACAAAATGAAAATGATACATCAATTAACAATGGACTACTAGCAGTTACTAACATGCCAGCTGCAGACCTCAATTAAACTGATTGAACTATGTCTCCATCATATGAATATCAAGCACAATCCCTCTCTTTAGGGGTTTAGTATCATACCATCATAAAATAAATGAGAAGATCATAACCCGTATCATGCCAACAACTAGTTTTAGAATAAATGTTTGTGTTATTTGTTCATTATCCAAGTTAGACATCCAGTTCAACAATCTGGTATTGAGGTAATTCTTACTATACATACAAATGTAGCTACATGTACATTCTTTGATGTGACCATTTTTCAACAACCATTTATTTTGTAACCTCATTAATTATCAATTGTATTTTAGATTTGATGAAGGAAATAGACAAGATGGCAGTGGACTATCTTGGAAGTGTCAGAGGTCTGTCACCAGAAAAACGCACAGAACAGTTAGATTCTATAGAAAAAATGTTCTCTAAAAGTAAAGAATTTGGTGATGACAAAGTACAGTTAGCCATGCAAACATATGAAATGGTAAAGTCTTGAAAGGATATAATTTTTTTGTTATCGTGTTTATAGACAATTTTTATGCAATTAACGAAATTAGGAAATTAACAGTTCTTGTTGGAACTCTTTATTGACACAGCTTAAAACATTTTATGCCAGACATATATTTTGGTTACAAAGAGTCAAAGACTCATCAGTTACACTAGAATAAAATAGTTAAAATCCCAAATTAAGAATGATGAAGAGCACTGAGTACTGTAAATTGAGAATTATTGTGAGGTTTTTATTATTGTGAATAATTCAACAGAGTTATAAACGCAATAATTAAAACTCGCATTTTGTAATATTTTATCTGAATTGAGCAGGACTTTTCTCAAAATCATAAAAATTAAAATCGCATTTAAGTTTAAAATGACAAAATCGCAATAATAAATGCACACAATTATTTCTGAATTTACAGTACCTAAAATTCCAAAAGTGTTTTGCTGAATGAGGGAATTCAAATAACACAACAGTTCCAAATCTACAAAATGTAGGTCTGAATCACAAATAACATTGGAACTAGTATTGAAATACAGTACACATTTTAATAACAACTTCTTAAGCTTTCAAACTTCTTTTATTATGTAAGGTATTGTTTAATTTCTAAGCGACGATGAAATTTTAAGATTTATTTTGCTCTTAAGAAAAGTCCATCAGCTGTGACCATAGAAATTTTCCTTTAATCTCATGAGTGAAAGCTTTGATATATATGTTTAAATAAGTGCTACTATGTAAGAGTTATGATAAGATTCAAATGAAAACATATTGATAATAATACTTGTTTAATTTCAGGTTGACAAACATATACGAAAGCTAGATGCTGACCTTGCTAGGTTTGAAGCAGATTTAAAAGAAAAAAGTTCGTCATCTAGTCAACAGAAAGGAGATTCAGACTCTGGCAAAAAACGTGAGGGGGTAGAAAGAAATCAAATTGAATTTTAAATGGGAACATTTGTAAAAAAAAATCTAAGAAAATTTGAATATAGAAAACCCATCAATAGCATTTTATTATTCAATTTCATATGTTGTAATTTATTTCAAAGTTATTAACTCATGAGCTAATGGAACATGAAATTATGCAAATTGGCATAGATTTGCAAAACAAAAGAAAATTTAAATTTTGAAAACACATAAAAGTAACTTTGTTATTAGTTAAGATTAAATATTTACATTAAAATGGCAAGCAAGTATAAAAAAACTTTAAACAACATTTAAGTAACAGAAATAAAATGTATCCCCCCTAAAGATGAATAATTTTCGATCATTTAGGAATTGAATATAATCGTATTGAAAGAAAAAAGCAATACATACATTATCTTGTTATTCACTGCTTTCAGAAAGAATGACAGAAATCTACAAGAGTTGTTTCCCTTATACTATATACAATGCAAAAGACAGCATTTGATACATTTTGTTTGTAAGGTTATTTCAAGCTCAAGAAAGTTTTTTTCACGGCTTAACATTTGATGTTTCTTTTACAGTTAAAGGAAAAGAAAAGAAAAAGAGGAAATCTATGAAAGAAGAATTTGAAGATGAAATTCCTCGGAAAAAGAAAAAGAAAGGAGCACCATTGTATGCACATATTTACAATTACTTAATAATAACTTGATTTTAAACAGCTCTGCACATAATTCTTCAATAATCAACATTTAGGTGTTGGAGATTGGGAATCTTTAAATACTTTAAACAAAGCAAAGATTAGTCAATTTGAAATCAGAACATTGTATTCTAGTAATTTCATAGGGCTGTAAAGCATAAAGGGTGCAAGCACTTCATTCTAAAAATGTGTCAATTCTTTTACAACCCTATGAAATAACTAAATGAAGCATTCGATACTTATAATGCTATATAATAGTATGTGTGGTTCCAGTGACATGTAATAAAAAATTAGGGTAGATAAGTAGGGATTTTTTTTTATTTTATGTTTTTTTCTTTCTATTGAGTCTATGGGAGCAACCTTCTGACTTTAACAGTGGAAAATGAAAAAAAAATCTTTAAGGTTCATGGTATTATTAAGACTAAATAGTAGGCATGGTAGGGTAACTGAAAAAAGTAAAAACACAAAAATACTTAACTCCGAGGAAAATTCAAAAAGGAAAATCCAAAATCAAAAGTCCAAACACATCAAATAAATGGATAACAACTGGAACCACACATATTTTTTTGCTATGATCATGATTACTATCAAGTTTTTCTTTTATTTACCTGAGCACTTTATTGTGGATAAGTGTGTCATCAAGAATGTTGCAATCTATTTTGAAATGAAGATTAATTTCAGAATGATGCGAGATTGCTATAAGCTAATGAAATGAACATATAATAATGAAAAAAATGTCTAATGTTAGTATTGTGTTTATATCTACATATCCTCATGTTTATGTCATACCTGAATTGTAAAAAAACATGAAGAACACCATTAACTGTAGATCCATCATTATTTGTTGGATACCAATTTTCGAGGATTTCGTGGGGTTAACCAGGAATTAAAATGATCAATGAATGACAAGTTCTTCTTACTGCTTGTATGCAGACTTAGGCAATACCGCAAAATTAAATATCCACTGTTATAAAAGTTTTCCTTTAGCCACGATAATTGGTACGCTCGAAATAAATTAATCCACAGTACTTAGTTTTGGGTTGAGATGCAAATTCTACTGGCCTGACTTGATATCTAAATCTTTCAGAATTTATCACTACCTTTTCGATACACAAAATATAATGCTTTCATTATAACATTCTATACATATCAGCTTTGTGAATATTTCAAGAAATTTATCATTGTAAAATTTGATGAGATATTTAAGACACAAATACAAATGTAATGTTCAACTTGTCAAGAAAATTACATAATTTTTTGAAGGTACAGGAATCTAATATCTGTTCTACAAGCATCAATGATGTCATTGTTAAAGACATATAATTTATTTGGATGTAACTTGTCTTCTGATTGGCTGACGTTATTTTGTTATCAGCCCAGAGACATAATTAAGTCATGTGACCGTACATCATCAACTTTATTTCATGGTTTTCTAAGGTTTAAAATGGAGTTTAGAATTAAATTATAAGAAATGACTAATATTTTTTCTGTCTTTTCAAAAGAACATAAAAAATGGTTGCATACTGTTAAATAATCCGCTACACGCGTTATTCAGTGTGCACCAAATGTTTTATGTTATTTCTTCATAGAATATTACAGACATTCCTTAATTTAAAACAGAGTTATCTTCCTTTGTCCAGAACTGTACAATGTGGTATTTGATTTTACTTCCCACTGATAAATTGAAGCAGTTTGTACCCTTGAGTCCTTTGAAGCACTTTGATAATATTTGTCTTCAGTAATTTCCTGATTTAACGGTTTGTAAGTAATAAGCAATGTTTTGTACCTAAAAACTGTAAATTCAGAAATTATTGCGATGTCTAATTATTACGAAAAATGCGACAGAATTATACTAATTTAAACTCGCATTTTGAAATTTTTTGTTTGAATTAAACAGGATTTTTCTCAATATCGCAAAAATTCAAATCTCATTTTTGTCTAAAATGACAAAATTGCAAAAACAAATGCACACAATAATTTCTGAATTTACAGTATTGGCAATCATCAGACAACCAAAATTAATAAATATAAATTATTTTGCAGATCTCCTGAACCTGAAGCAGCACCCATCACAGTTCCCCTTATATCCATAACACACCCTTCAGATGTATTAGACATGCCTGTAGACCCTAATGAACCTACATACTGTCTATGTCACCAGGTCTCTTACGGTGAAATGATTGGCTGTGATAATGCTGATGTGAGTATACATATTCTCTGGCTTTAGAGACATAGTGATAGAGTGCTTTTATGAAAAAGGTGATTAAACGAAAAAACAAATATTCATGGTATCAAATTGTTTTAAAAATGCAAAAGATCATCATGTCTGTAGGGGCCTCAGTGGCCAAGTGGTCTGTGTAGTTTTAATGTTATCACTAGCCAGTCAACGCTGAAGTTGTGCAGGTGCACTCAACTCCAATCTTACTCCACTAGGATTGTCAGTTTTTCTATGGAAGGTCATTGGTTTTCTCTGGGCGCTTCTGCTTCCTCCATCAATAAAAAATGGCCGCCACAAAATAGCTCAAACATTTAACATATTTAAATAGTTTTAAAAGTGCCTCTCTAATTAGAAACCAACAGCCTACAATATGATTTAAAAGTAAAAATTATTCAATATCAACAGATTTATATATGACTGTAAACTTAATAATTTTCTTGCTTATTTTGCATTTATGTCAATTGGATTAAAAAATTTAAGACAAAAATTGATATTAGAAAACAAATCCATTTTTTTTTTAATTGCATATTTGGTGTTGATGCATAATCGCAAACTAGCATTTATTACTCAAATAACAAAAAAAATTCTGTACATAATTGTGTTATTTTTGTTGTGTTTTCAGTGTCCAATTGAATGGTTTCATTTTGCTTGTGTTGGACTAACAATCAAACCTAAGGGTAAATGGTTCTGTCCCAGATGTTCAGAAGAGCGGAAAAAGAAATAAAACATCACAGATTACGAGAAGAAGAAAGTGCTTTGGTTTTATTTGTAAAACACATCATCGGTGCATTTATTGTCTAGTAATGTTCATTTTGTAGTAAACTAAAAAGAAGAAAAAAACTATCATTATAGTTAATTTCCTACTGCATGTAGAGTAATACTTTGGTTAGCTTGCTTGCTTTGTTGGGATATTGTACAATTTTAATGTAGATAATATTCAATCAAATGTTTTGACAATGTCAATTTTAAAATAACAAACCTTCAGTAAATGTTTATATGAACAAAGCAAGCAATACCAACCAAAGTTTAACTCTACAAGCATTAGGAAATAAGCTATAACAATCAGTTCATCTACCATGTGGTTTGTGGTATTTTTTTCTCTCATAAAATTATATATTTCCCATTTATAACAATCATGACAAATTTAGACTTGAAATTACAATGTTTTTCTGATAGTTAGTTGGTTTGAAACCATTCCTTTAAAGATATCTCGAAATTTATTAGTGTTTATTTTTAAAACAACTATTTTTTTCTTTCTGTTCAGTTAATTTATAGAAACTCAAATTTTAAAAGTCTAACATGGTAAATACTTTAAAAAAAAGATGTATTATTTTTTTAATAGTAGAAACGATTGTCCCATTACACAAGGAATTTTCAATTTTCTTGGAAAACAGTAGGTAAATTTAAATACAAAAAACAGTTGTTGATGCGTTCATTAGAAATATTCTTCAAGTTTTATGACCTCTGTCATGTCTATGTTGTGATTTTGTTATTTTAAGAAAAATTTCAGGTTTTACTGAAGAAAATTAATCATTTACATATAGTATTTTTTACGTATCTCCACTGTTTTCTTATTTTTGCATCTGAATTTGAAGAAGATATTTTTCAGCTAAGTAGCAATCATGGCTTGATAATATAAAGATATTTTTAGAAGTATTAATATATTTTACATCATAATTTAAGGCATAGTATATGTATAAAGTTAATATTTCAGATGAAATCTTGTACGCAAATAGAACTTTTTGAACTACACTTGACTATAAAAATTGCACACTGAACATTTGTTAAAATTTAAAGAAAAATGTGAGGAAACCCTTTAAATTCTCATGAATTGAAGAAAAGGGCCCTAACATCTTTTTTCTCCATATTCAGGATTTGTTTTTTTGACTAATCTCTAGTTTCGATGTTACAATTTTTTTTGCTGGAATATATTAGTGACATGAAGCTTCATAGCTTAGTTTATAAGAAATCTCATTTTGCCATCATGTGATAAATTGTTGTTTATTTTGTTTAGTGACATATGTACATTGCATTGTGGGTAAGAAAATATTATATTGTGAAAATGAAGATTTGAAAGTGACCAACGTTTGATTTATTCTTCAAGAAAACAAATGATTGAAAGAAAAAAATAGCAGTTTTAAATTGTCCTTTTTCTTTAAATTTCCTTCCCTGTAATAAATCTGATTAATCTGTTAACAGGCTATGATTTGAACTTGGAATTTGCATAATTTCTTGTGTTTAATAAATTTTTTTGATAAATTTTATGTTTATTTGGTATTATAATCGTTTGAGTGGTTTATAACACTTTCCATACAATGTATTTTGGTTAGATAGTGTTGTGCGCGGCACAGCACATTCTATTGAAAATATAATATTTGTCTTTGTAATAGAAAGTGTTGCACAGAACATTTCAGTACTGAATAAACATGGAATTCAATAACAAGAAATCAAGGAAATTCCATAATTAAAAATAATTCCAAGTTCAAATAATAGCCTGTTTGTAGGTAATTTTGAAAACATTGAGAAATATAATTGTTCTTTTCACAAAATGTTTCACTGTTTATAAGGGATGTTATTGTTATATGACATTGAGTAAAATTATTACTTATAACTAGTGTTATCCATTCCCATTTCTATTCTAATTTTTATTATCACTATTTTTACGAAATTTTCCTTTGATATTGCTGACTGATAATTTCCTTTCTTGCTAAAAACAAAGGGGGCACCTGGTGTTACTAATGAAATTGAGGTAAAATAGAAATAACAGATTATCATTGGTCATGCATCTCAACTCGATTGCCTTTCTCACTTTCCCAGTACTGGCTCCAAAGGAGAAAATTAATCTGGTTGAGATGATCAACAACAATCTATAATTATGTAAACTATCTTGTTTCTGTTAAAGAAAGTAGACTGAAAAATTATGGTGAGAAAGGAATTTTTTGAAATTTTGTTTTAAAAACTTGTGATCCAAATATATTTATTATTTGTATGTCACAAATTATCCCAAAATCCTTTTTGTCACAGCATGTGCACATATTTCTTCAAATTAAAATCCATATAAAAATAATTTAAAATGGATTTTTTTTTCTTAATTCAGAGTGCATTTTAATAGCATTATAAGTTAAAAGAAACAATATTGGTATATTTTAATGTCTAAGAAATATTATCATTTTGTGTAAACAATGTATATTTAGACTTACCATGTTATAATTTTTAAGAAGTATATACTATGTTGGGTATAGAAAATAGTGTTCATAGTTATTTAAGCATTCTCAAATTCTTGAATTTGATATTCCACAATCAAAATATTTTGTCAGTATTCAAGAGGCTTTAATGGTAGAATTGCAGTGTTTTGATAGATTTTTCACCATTTTTTCTAGTGCTATGTTTTCTATGACTAAATTCTGTAGTAATAATTCAGTGGAGTGCTACCTTTTATTTCTACCATGGTTACAGTAGAAACTTTCAATATAAAGTTTAAATTTTAAGTGATCTCTCATATTATGTTTGAAATTGGTTTAAGTGAATGAAACTTATTAATGTGCATGTATACATGTCAGTGGGAGAGATTATTAGTATGAATGAGTTTAGATATTGCATATGAAAGGCTAAACTTCATTGATGAAAAACCTTTTGGATTGCGATTTTTCTCAAATTATCTGCTATGGTATGCAATAAATACATGTATTTCTGTATAATCAGAGTTTTTTCTCATGCTTTGATTACTGCACACAATGAAAAGTAATAGATATTGCAGACCATAAACTTAATTGTTAAATACATGTAGGGTTGTAATAAATTGTCTAGGACGATGACATAAATTGTATGTTTGAAAAAAGGTTAGACTGGGATTCTGGCCCGTCTGCTATCACTAGGAAGCAGATATTGTGCTAGGATCTAAGGCAAGAAACAGCTCATCCTGGATGTTTTGAGCTAAATCTAACAGAAAGAAAACAACAAAAAAACATAGGTTAAACCCCATTTCCTGAGTAGAATTACTGTAGAAAGTTTTCCTGAAATTAAATATTCGAAGGCCGCTTGGGATGCAGTTAACATAAAATTTTCATTCCTGAATTATCACTTTATTTTCAGTATTCTTAAATGTTTAATGACTGTTTATAGATTTTCTTTCAAGATGTTTCTTTTTGTTTTATCAATATTAATCTTTAAGTGGACAGTAATATTTATTTTAGAAATACATGTCTCTTGATATTTTTATTGTTAGTTATGTTCCTGAGAGTGATTTTTAGATGCAGCCTCTGTAAATGATGTTGACCTAATTTAGGGAATGCAACTCCTATGTTTTTTCATTGATATATGTCAAAGATTCTAAGTAACATAGGAAAGCTTATAGACTATTGTTGAAACTGGCTATTATAAACACATTACTGATTTAAACTGTTATTTCCCTTGATTTAGCTTTACCTCCTTTAGAAAGCTAAAGTAATTATTTTGCATGTAAGAGAGGGAGAGATTATTTTATGTATGAGGATTTTGCATGATAAAAGTTGTAAATATGGACACCCAGTGTCACTATTGTTTTATTGTTATTCACAATAAAAACATCATTTGAATTCCTTTGTTTTTTTTCTGTAGCTTTTAAGATTGGTTAATTTTGAGAATCACAAACGGTAATTTGTCTGTGAATTGAACAAGATGAAATTTTTTGTGTGAAGAGTTTCAACACAGATTTTTTTTGCATTCCTTTAATGCTTTGTGGAGTTAGCAGGATTATAGATAAGTTGTGGTATGATTACCAATGATATAACTCTCCAAAAGAGGCCAAATGACTCAGAAATTAACAACTATAGGTCTTTGTATGGCTTTCAACATTGTGTAAAACCCAAATCATATAGGTTGCACTTTGTAAATACAGCCTCTTTTGGCGAGATATATATTTATAATCAGATATTTTGTTTTATTTACATATTGGTTCCAAGGTATGATCTCCATGTTTCATCTCATAGAGATATAACTTGGGAATGGTTCCAATATAAAAACACCTGGTAGTGACAAAGATTCAATTCTAAGGGAAACACAAAGATAAGGTAGGGGTAGTTGGGAATTTTAGTATTTAAGTTTAAAATTCAAGAAGTTTGGGGTATATAACTGTTAAAAATATGCAACACAGCCCTATATGTTGACCTTTGAATGAAATAGTAGTGCATATCAATTTCTGTTCTAGGAGATAATTTTTACCAAACTTCATAATAAAAGTGGCACAGTATTAGCAAATTCTTCAATTTAATGTGTGTATCAGATGAATTTGAAGTTTCTTTCTTGTGGAGTGAAAGCAAGTTTGTTCTTTGTATTAGTATTCTTGTTTGCTGATATCTGCCCTTTGCCATTTTGAAATGTTATCAGACTTTGATTTATGTATTCACATATTGTGACTTGAATGGAGAGCTATCTCATTGGCACTCATACCACATCTGATATCTAGATTTTTATCTTGTTTTGGCTTGTGAAAGAGCATAGAACATAAAGGATTTAATAAGTTAACTTTTTTTTGAAACTTTAAAATAAGGGGCCAGGCATTGTCTATTATCACATCTCCTCCTTTGTCAGTTTTGCCCTTTTAGCCACACTATAAACTCATGCTAGTGGATGTTCATGGTACTCACATTTTATATGAATTAAGAGAAATCAGATTTTGACCTCATAATTTGATCTGGCTTGAAAATGTTCTAGTTAAAGGTTAAGATTTAAAACAATCAATTTAATTTAACTGACTTGGTCATGCCTCGGAGGATCCCTATATAATCAACACATTTTTTTCAAGAAAAACGGGGGTGGGGACAGCAGCCCTTCCCTCTAAATCTGCCTCTAAAACTTTCTTGAATCAAAATTGTGGATGTTCTATATAATCTCATGAAATTTAAGGTCTGTAGTTAATAAAATGGTCGAGTGATATATTAGCATCTCAACAATATAATTAACAGGTGCGGATCAAGACCAGGATAAAGTTGGGTTCTAACCATGTCAACAATCAAATGTATTGATCGTAAAAAAAAGGGGGGTCAAATCCTCGATTGAATATTTCTTCTCAGCTTTGAACTATAACTTAAATATTTTTAAAAAAGAAAATAACAATTTATAAATGTAGCAACTATCTGATTTGACCTTACAAATATCACAATAAAATACATAATTTTATAATGAGACAATTATCATCATCTTTTATATTTCATAATATAAACTACAGGCTTTAACTCATATGTCACTCCCATAGGTTGAATTAAATAGTGTTATGTTTTTATCGGTCACAACTAAATGCCTATTTTTGTACTTTATTATTTGCATCGTACCTGCGATATATTGTCGCATAATCAATACAGTTGCAGTACTAAATTCCCTCTTCAATGTTAAACGTGACCTTCTGCTGTTGTTTTTATACGCCAGTCCTTTAGACGGAAAGTATTATGGTATACCGTTGTCTGTCTGTCCGTCCGTCCGTTGTCCACATTTCAGACAATAACTTAAAAATACTTTCACCAATTTCCATGAAACTTAAGTGAATTGTTTATATCTATTGACCTAAGCTCCCTTTCGTTTTTTTTTAATTTCAGATTTTAAGTTTTGGATTTATGGGGCTTTATTCATAAAAAAGGGGGGATTTTCAACACTTCAGACAATAACTCAAAAAGGCTTTCACCAATGTCCATGAAACTTTGGTGAATTGTTTATATCTATTGATGTAAGCTCCCTTTCAATTTTTATAAATTTCAGATTTTACATTTCCGTATTATGAATTTTTATGCTTGAAAAAGGGGGGGGGATTTTCCAATTTTATGACAATAACTTAAACGCCCGTCTTTTAGAGCAACGGGCGTATCATGCGCTAAAGCGCAGCCCTTTATTTTCTATGGTCGGGTTGTTGTCTCTTTGACACATTTCCCATTTCCATTCTCAATTTTATCAATTACTTTGTCAACCAGCCATGACTTTTTTGTATGGAACTTGGATAGAAGAAGCTTTTTGAGACCAAAAGGCAGCATACAGAGCCTGTTAAATATTAAATAAAACCTATTTTTTTCCTGTTTTTATGCCCCACCTTGGATAGTACTGGGGCAATATGTTTTCTGGTCTGTTCGTTCGTTCGTCTCTGCGTACGTTCGTTCGGATTCAGGTTAAAGTTTTTGGTTAAGGTAGTTTTTGATGAAGTTGAAGTCCAATCAACTTTAAACTTAGTACACATGTTCCCCATGGTATGATCTTTCTTATTTTTATGCTATGTTAAAGTTTTGACTCCAATTTCACGGTCCACTTAACATAGAAAATGATAGTGCGAAGTTCATGTTAAAGTTTTTGGTCAATTAAGGTAGTTTTTGATGAAGTTGAAGTCCAATCAACTTGAAACTAAGTACATATGTTCCCTATGATATGATCTTTCTAATTTAAATGCCAAATTAAGGTTTTAACCCCCATTTCACGGTCCACTAAACATGGAAAATGATAGTGCTAGTGGGGCATCCATGTACTATGGACACATTCATGTTTACTGATAAATGGATTTTCCCTTTCAATTAAAGTTAACATACCTATTCAGAAAACATGTTTTATTTATTAGGTTTCAAACATTTCTCAAACCTTCGTTGAATGTTTGGAAAAGACTAAAAAAAAAGTGCATCTTAAGAAATCTCGATTTAGCACAATTACTTTTATATTTTAACTTTTTAAATATATCAGACTGACAATGCGTTTATTTAAAATCGTGCTTATACAGAAAAAACGGCTGCTGGGCAGGCGATAATATCGGGGGATTTATTATTCACCAGTACCATCGTTCATTTGAAGTGACTATGGCTTACCCAGAGGTACCTCAAAATATAGAAAAATTACTATTGCTGTTAAGTAGGATGACATTAATTTTGTTAACCAAAATTGACGCAGACATAATTGGTTGTCTCGACCATTATTGTACGTATGATGATACTGATGATAAATACAATTTGAGGAAATATATGCAAGTAACCTTACAAAACAGACAGTCACACACCTGTTGTTTAATATTATATACTAGTATATATGTTACAAACTGAGTAAAATATATATTTTGCTACCGTCAAATCGCGAATTGACGGTGGCAAGTCTTCATATTCAGTACTGTTATTCCTAATTTAAATGCAAATGGTTAATTCTATACTTTTTTTTAGTTTTCTTTATTCTAAACTATAAATTGCCGCGAATTGAAATGACAGCATATAGCTTAAAGGTTTGACACGTTCGTAATTCTTTTGCTAATAACTTCAGAGAACGCAGGTTTACCTCATGATTTGTTTCTCAATCTTTAATTTTCTATGGAGTGTGTTAACTATCATTTGTCTGTTTGTATTTTTTTTAGTCATGACATTTGATCTGCTTACCCTTTCAGTGCACATGAGATCACTTCAAGTCTTTGGTGGTTTTCGTGATGCTAAGTCTTAAATGTTTTGTGTTATGTCTGTAAACTATTATTTGTTTTTCCTTCTCTTTTATCCATGGCGTCGTCAGTTTGTTCGATCTATGAGTTTGAATGTCGCTCTAGTATCTTTTAACCCTCTTTTGTCTTTTTTTTTAAAAATGAATAAACATGTTATTGTCTTTTTTTGTTTTTGACGCGAGGATTTTGATTGCCTCCTACTTGGAGTCCTTTTAGGGTTTAGAACATTTGCTAACTGCTATTAATAATCAGTCACTAATAACAATTACGTAAATAAAGGACTATACACGAATCCTTTGATACCAAATTCACTACAATAAAAAACACCATGACATAACAGACTACCTGGGTTATATGTTCTTCTGGCGTAAATCCGTCACTACTGCAGTGCGGTCTTCAGGGCACGGAAAGGAGGGGGGCCTTCCTATATGAAGGTTAAACATATGTGCCGCTGAAATGGGTCCATTTTAAAGATATGTCAAATATATCCCCTAAAACTATTTCAGTGAAGATCGTTGCACAACAAAATGAAAAATATATGTATAGGTAAGGATTTCACAATTATTCAATATATGTATGACTGTTCAACTATACCCCCGTGGCCGCCATGAAACTAAACGAATGCATATAGAAATCAATGTTTTGTGGGTCAAATAGAACAAGTATAATATTACTTTTATTTATTAGAAAATCACTTGAACATGTTGAATGATTTCTCCAAAATAAAGTAGAAATAATATCCTATGTACATTTACATGAAACTGTTATGTGAGTCGGTTCCTTCTACAAACGAAACAGAAGATTCTTGCTGCAATTTGTCGCATCTTTTTATCTATCAACCATAAATATGGCCGTACAATAGATGGTACTAGCGACAACATATAAAGAATATGCGGTACACTATACATCGTGTCTTTATTCAGACAATCAGTACAAAAGTGTAGAACGCAGTTTGGTATTGTGCAGAAAACTGTGACGATGGTAATGATGATTACGGCAATACATGATGACATCATGTAAGTGTTACAGGAACTACGTTCATTGCTTTCACGCTTAGTAGATATATCGTCTACATGGGTCATGGCTTCAGAAGTGTTCGTGGACGGTCTTCGTCGTCGTCTGCTGATAAATACAATTGATAAAATAATAATAAATGGAAGTAAAATTGTATTTTGCATAACGTCAAAAACTGATACGGCTGTGATCTTATTAGATTCATAATCTTGTGAATTTCGACAGAATGTATAATCTTTCTTATCCGTATCTGTCAAGTTTGTTATTGTGACAATATCGTTTGAAACGAGAACTGGTACAGCAACTAGGAATGTGATAACGAATGGCAGCGTCAACAGGAAACAATGCATGCAGAACACTGCCACCTTGTGACGACGAATATTCTCCTTTATGATTCGGTCGCAAATCAAAGCACACAGTGAAAAGGAGATGAAAAAAAGATGTGTCGCCGAAATATATTTTGTTATGTAGCAAAATACATCACCATAGAACCACGCATGTCTTGGATCCTTTAATTCAAGAACTGCAAATGCCAAAACAACTCCAAAGATAAGATCACCGATTGAGCATATTAAGATTTTAATATGGAATAGACTATAGCGTAGTCTAGTACAAACGATCATTAATGCAGTCAAGAGATTGGATGTGATGATCAGTGAGTCTATTATACTGTAGACAATGACTAACATTAATGTAGCTCTTCTTAATGTTGTCGAAAGGTCCTTTTTCTCTACGGCGTCTTCTTTTCCGAAGAGTTTAAAAGAGTCAAAAGGATTTTCGGAATTTCCCCAGCCAAAACTCCACCGAGAGCTTTCAGTTGTACTCATTTTGATCAAGAATAGTTCTAAAAAAAATGAAAAAATATGTATGAATTCGATAATCAGTGGCATTTACTCATTGGCATTCGATTTTTTTTTATCATTTTCTTTTACCCATTAGTACATTAATCATGCAATTAAATAAACTCATCATAGATACCAGGACTAAATTTTGACGCGCGTTTCGTCTACAAAAGACCCATCAGTGACGCTCGAATCCAAAAAAGTGAGAGAAAAAAGGCCAAATAAGGTACAAAGTTGAAGAACATCGCGCACCAAAATTTCTAAACGTAATGCCAAATACAGCTAAGTTAATCTATTCCTGAGATAGAAACGCCTTTAAGTTAGTATTTTAAAAATTCTAAAGTTTTGTAAACAGTAAATTTATTAATATGCAATATGAGGGCGAAAACAAATTACTGTGTTTCAACGTGTTTTATTTTTAGAATTTAGATCATTCAGCTCTTTGTACAAATATATTATAGCTGGTTATAATACGACTGTGTTATTTTGTTTGAGTTAAGAAAACGTACATATAACATCGAGTACGACAATAGACAACTTTTGAGTTTGACAATGTCCTTCACCAGAAAAACTCGTCAATTATGAGCGCCTGTATGACGTCATTTACCAGATAGAGGGGATCGTCTGCATCCCTCCTGTATTAATGTTAATCGAGTGTCTAAGTAATCGTCATTGTGCAGGATAGACTAGAAATAATGTTTGTTAATTTGTAGGTTCTAATCACAATCCCCTAATGACAACAGTGCTGGTTGTCAATTATGAAATGTTAATTGCCGACTAATTCTTGCAATATAGCATCATAGTTTTCTAATCACTCGCTTAACATGGAAACGGAAGAGACGATGCCCCTAAACGCTTGAATGATATTATCTAAGACCATTGTTTTTAACAGAAATGCGTCGAACTCGAAAGTTGTTTATTACATTGGCTAACATTGCCCATGTGAAATTTTAAAATTGTTTGCATAAACATTGAACGAAAAAAAAAATGTGACGTATAAAATTTTCTGACGTCAGACATGCTTACCAATGAATGTGTTTGTAGGTAAATGTTTTTGTGTTCTGTTAAAATGTTCC
Source organism: Mytilus trossulus (assembly GCF_036588685.1). NCBI lineage: Eukaryota > Metazoa > Mollusca > Bivalvia > Mytilida > Mytilidae > Mytilus > Mytilus trossulus. Next base: position 37,342,797 of record NC_086384.1, on the reverse strand, counting down.
TTTTAAAATTATAACACGATGATGACTGCTGTACCCATATCTTTACTATTTTATTTATTATGTCCGTTTAGTTCACATATCACTGTAAATATAAAGGAATTTGATGAGACTTTCAAACAAATGTGAGTTTTAGCGCTATAAAACCAGGTTTAATCCACCGTTTTCTACATTTGAAAATGCCTGTACCAAGTCAGGAATATGACAGTTCTTGTCCATTCGTTTTTGATGTGTTTTGACATTTGATTTTGCCATGTAATAATGGACTTTCCGATTAGATTTTCCTCTGAGTTCAGTATTTTTGTGACTTCACACTTAAGACCATTTTCAACCAAGGGGTTAAAACTATCAGGTCTCTGATAAAACGTCGCATTCAAAAGTTGAAAATCTGTGAGAACGATCGACCAAAGTCCGTTTTCAGAGACAAAGAGGCCATGAAATGTCTATCAACTCTTCATGATAAGTATGTTGTTGTTCCTGCGGACAAAGCTTCAAATAATATTGTCTTTGTATGTAAATCGTATTACTACGAATGTCTTGTAAAAGAATTGGGTACAATGGAGCACTCAGGTAATCCCACATACAAAGACATATCATTTGACAAGGATGAGATTTTAGCAAATCACAAGTCCCTCATGGCTTCAATAAACATTACATTGAACACCAAATCGGAGGACTTAACTTGTTTGTATTGGATACCAAAGCATCAAAAACTTCGTACAAACAACGGTATATTGCTGGCTCATCTTCATGTTCTACTAAAGATTTGTCCATTAGACTGACTAAAAGTCTGTCCGCAGTGAAAGAGGGTCTTCAGAAATACTGTGAAACTGTTTACTCGCGTAGTGGTATTAACCATATGTGTATTCTTAAAAATTCTAAAGAACTTCTTGACAATTCTAAATCTCGGTCATTTTCTAAAATTAGTTTCATCAAAACTTTTGATTTTTAAACCCTGTATACCACCATTCCCAATGTGAATTTGAAAACTCGCCTAAAAGAAATAATTCACAATGCCTTTCAACATAAAAATGGTAGCATACACTATACATTTATTACTTTGGGATTTCATAAGGCATATTTCGTTAATAGTGACAAACAAAACGGTAAGACATGCTTCACTGCAGAACAAGTGGTCAGTATGCGGAGTTTCTTATCGACAACATATTTGTTGAGTTTGGAGGTAGATTTTTCCAGCAAATTGTCGGCATTCCTTTGGGAACAATCTGTGCGCCTCTTCTTGTCGACCTCTTCTTATTTTCATATGAATCGGAGTTCCTCCAGACACTTGTCAAAACAAGAGGATCAAAGAAGCCAGATTATTTAATTTCACTTTCAGATATATTGATGATGTTCTTTCCATAAACAATCCGAACTTTTCTGATTGGGTTCCATTAATATATCCCCCAGAACTAGAGTTTAAAGAAACAACAGACACGGCTTCCTCCGCCTCATTTTTAGACTTATATCTCGAATTTGACATACACAGTCATCTCAGTACCAGAATCTATGACAAACGAGACGATTTTAATTTTGAAATTATAAATTTCCCCCACCTTAGTAGCAATATACCAACTTCACCTGCATATGGGATATATATTGTCCAACTTATTCGATATTCAAGATCTTGTAGCTCCTACTCAGACTTTGTAAAATGTCATCAGTGTCTGAGTAGAAAGTTGATGAACCAGGGGTATGTCAAAGAACGGCTCGTCCTTTTTCTAAAAAAAGTTCACCGGAAGGTACCAAGACCTTGTTGATAAATATTCCGTATCAACTTCTCAAATAATACACGATGGTCTTGATGTATAGATTCGGCGTGCTGATGTTGTTTGTCATCTTGGCAACGTGTTTTATTGTTCTTTCGTTTGTCTTTGTTCTATTATTAATATCACTTTTACTGTTGAATGGTTTTATGTAATATCCGTTTGACGTTGCTCGGTGCTTATACATCTCGTCTATGTGTTTGTATTGGCTTTCACTTGTTGGTGGTTTGTTTTGTATTTGCGACTTTTTGTGTTTCTTTTGTTCTTATGGCGTGACTCTGTGCTTTGAGAGATTCCCTCAGTATGATATCTTCTATTGTATGCCATTATGATATATTTCTGTTATGAATTACTGTATACGTTGAACCACAGACGTCAAAATCGTTCAATCGCGTAGTGGAATTGACTATTTTTGGATTCTTATAAATTCTATATATAACTTTTTGACTAGTTTGAATCTCGGGTCTATTTCTGAGGTTTGTTCTTACATGCTTTTGATTTTTTAACCCTGTATGCTTACATCGCCTATGTAAATTTTTAAATTGTTTGTATGTACATTGAACGAAAAATTCATGTGACGTGTAAAAAAAATTCTGACGTCAGATACTCAAATCAATCAATGTGTTCGTAGGTAGTAGATGTTTTGTTTTCTGTTAAATTGTTCCTTTTAAAATTGTTATACGATGATGACTTATGTACCCATATTTTGAATATTTTATTTACTGTGGTTGTTTATTTAACGCATCAATGTAAATATGACGGAATTTGACGAGACTGTCATTAAAGTGAGAGGGTTAGCGATATAGAACCAGGTTTAATCCACCATTTTCTACATTTGAAAATGCCTGTTATAAGTCAGGAATATGGCAGTTCTTGTCCATCCGTTTTTGATGCGTTTTGTTATTTGATTTTGCCATGTGATGATGGATTTTCCGAATTGATTTTCCTCTAGGTTCAGTATTTTTGTGATTTTACTTTTTTCTATAATTCAGCTCATTTCTCACAAAATGTAACGTTATATAACTTTTATCTCAATTACGAAAATAAAGTACAAACCTATTTTTCTGTGAAGAAACCTACTTGGCAATATCTCAAAAATGTTAATTCGCTGGTTACATATATACGAAGTTAAGTATACTTTCTTGTGGGAGCCTGATGATAAGTAACGTCATGATATTGATTGAAGAATGTGCACTATGGATTAAGGTGGTACCCAACACTTTCACTAAAATTAATTTGGCTCGTTTAATTTTCAAAAAAAAATTGACAAAGTATTAAATTTGACCATTTAACAAAACTATAAAAAAATAAAAAAAACATTTGAAACAATCATTTTATCAGAAAAAAAATATACTGGAGTAGCAGTTTGACAAACAACAATTTTGATCACCGAGAAGCTTTATATTCCCTTTACAACACAACGAAATTCCTGCAACAAGTCTGGAAAATGACAATTGTTTTCCATTTGTTTGATGTGCTTGAACTATTGGTCTTGCCAATTGATTAAGGGCTTTTCGTTTTGAATATCTCTTGGAATTTCGGTATTTCATTCGTTACACCCACTTTATCATTTGATATAAAATACAAATTCAATCATACCATTCAGTGAAGAAAAAAAAACCCAAAGTGTTGAAGCTGAAAGTTGCTTTAATTTCAATAAGTGATTTAAAATAAGTAAAGACATTAAAAAAACGGGAATGAAATATGACAATGAAGACACCCGAGTATAATAATATCCCTAACGTACCAATGTAAATGTATCACAAGCAAATCTTGACAATTAAGGGGTTTCCAGAAACCAAAAATAAATTGAAAATACAAATAAAGAAGAACTGATCAGGCCAAAAAGGACCTGAAGTATAGCCCGGACAAGAAATGCAGGAAGGCTAGTTTTGCTGAATTTCAAGAAATTATTTCCAACATCTTATATACTCAAATTTCAAGGTCAGCACTCGAAGTTAAGCAGTGAGGGATATTTACCACCGAGGTTCAACTAAACAATCGATGATGTGCGGTCATATCGAAGTACTGGCTACTGAGTTGATGACACTCCCGGAAACAAACAGTTTAGAAGCAGAGGTATCGACCCAGCGGTAGCATTAATTTTGACAGGTTCAATATTTACTACAACATATGCTTATAACATGACTTAATTACTTTGTAATTTAAAGTTCAATAAAACTTACAGTTGCAAAATGACAAGACTGTCCTAACCTGAAACTATGAATGAAATGGGCAGATATTATACATAATTACTGTGAGATAATATATTGCAAATAAGTTCACCATAGTACTCCTCTCTTCTTCTTTTTTTTTTTTATTAAACTCGGACGACATAATTTGGAATGGCAGAATAATCCGAACTATGATATGTGACGTTTTCTGTCTATTGCAGACGACAAGCAATATACAATATGGTATAAGTTATCCACTCATTAAACAGGGAATCTATTACGCTGATATCAATATCTCTAATATTTCTTTTGTAGACAGCATTATTATCTGTATCGATATATATATTGCAACAGTAGATGTGCATAATATGACATAATTTGTAATTCAAATAAAACTTACAGTAGTTGTTAGATGCCAACAGCGCCCAAAGCTGTTTTGATCACATGCTGCGGAAACTATGTTTTAAATGTAAAGAAGTTACAGATTATAGTGATTATGATGTTGGGGTTCAAAAAGGGAAGTTTTACAATTACAAGTAATTACGCTATAACAGTTGAAGTTTCAGAAACATTAGATATCAATCCAAAACAGTCAGATTACTACACATTTTATACCTTTAAATGCTCTTATATTATAATTTTGCACCTTTTTACATGCATGTCTATACACATGTATATTTTGAACAGATGCAAGATCACGTGATCTGTTTTTTTCCAGATCTATCGCAATTTTATATATACTAATCATATAAGCATAACTAAATCAAATTAGACAGCAAACAGGTGGAACTAAACAGTAAACAGATAATTTACCAGATTCAAGATGTACTTTAATGACACATATTTAAAAAATCGATTTATTGTGGACAAAACAAAGACAATTAGCCGCATATTGTAAGTTATATCCAAGCAGTATATAAGTTTGACATTAAACAGAAGGTCGTGTATATTTGATTAGTCTCAAATAAAAGGAACATTCTAGAATATTATTTTCACTCGAAAAAATATTACAGTATTTGTTCAAATCGAAAACAATGGTATAGCATATTTGATCCAACAGGAACAGATACTTTTACCTTGTTTATTACAAAGCTTTCGAAGGAACTTCTAATTATATATTAACAAGGAAAATGCACATTTTATTTTATTGCTTGTTCATTTGTGAATCCGTTCTTCCTTATTATTGCTGAAAATGTTCGTATATACAATTCACTATTAAACTCTCAACTGGCGAACGACCTGTTTTGCCTTTCAATAATGGTACCAGGAATGAATTATTTCTTTTTATCATTTTCGCAACAACGGCAACAAATGTGTCTCACAGAATTTCGCATGTCAACATCAAAAAGCCACAAATACGGCCGTGCCACCGACGGTATCAGCGAGAGGACATAAACGTACTGTCGTAATGCGTCATTCGTTGTTCGAGTCTCGTTTTCAGAAAGACAATCTGGTGAACAGAAATACAGAACACTGTGCGGTATTGTGCACACAACCGTGACAATAGTAACTATAATCACTGCAATGCTGGACGACATCAAATTCGTTCCGTCTACGGAAACTAGAGAGTGGGTCGTGGTCTCATCTTCGTCATCTTCAATGTCTTGAATCGTTTGACGTTTCCTATAACGGGAAATGACCAAAATGACGAGAAGAAACAAAGCTGGAAGAAAAATGGTATTAAGTAGAATTTCAGTTATGACTACGGCTAGAATTTTCTTCTCTCTGTAATCCTTCGAAGTCTCACAAAAAGCATATTTATCATCTGACACGGTAAAATTTTGAAATGATACAATGTTGCTTCGAGCAAGAATTGGAATAAGCCCAAAATATATTCCGGCAAATGGAAGTAAAAACAGCAGCAAGTGACAACTAATAAAACAAAATCTTCGTTTCAAAAAAGATTTCAAGATTCGATCAGAACACAATGAACATAATGCCAATGCTATGAACATGAGATGAGTTGACGAAATGTAATGCGAAATATTGCAAAACAGTTCACCATAGTACCACGCTCTTCTTTTATCCAATGATGACATAATTTGAAATGGTAGAATGATCCCGAATATGATATCTCCCACAGAACAAATGACAATTTTCCAGCAGAAGACTTTGCGTCGTAGTTTTGTGCAGACGATAAGAAGTATAATCGATACATTTGAAAGAAGAATCAGGGAAACGATTACGGTGTAACATATCCCTAGTATTTCACTTGACGACATGTCATTCTCCTGGTTGTAATCGGTCTTTTTATCGTCTTCATTTAACAAATTTCCAAAGAAATCATCCCATTTCGAAGACTTTTTCCTTGACATACTGCTTTGAATAACTGTCTGAAAAAAATCATTAATTTAAATAATCCGCTAATAAAACAAAGAAAATATATTCTAAAATATAAATACATGTTGTATTTTATCTAAAATTGTAAATATTCAGATATTAAACCCAGTCCGTGTTCATATACTTCTGTATTTAAAAGAAAAAATTATAAATATGACTATCATGCATTGCTTTTAACTGCTACAGTAGGTATTGGTTCCAAAGCGTTGATTTTAACATCCGAGTTAGGTCAAAGTAAGGCATTTTGGTGAAATTCGACAAAATCGGCAGGATTTCAGCCACATTTTAGATCAGGACACATGGAACGCAGCCGTCGACAACCTTAATATTCAAGCTAAACATGTTAAATGTCTTTACAAACATTCTTGTCCAAGATCTTTTTTGTCGACGTATGCGCTCTATGTTTCCCGTCCAAATATCTATATGGAATTTACCCATTTTCCTTGTTTTTTCGTAGAAAATCAAAATGAGTACTATTTGTGACGTCATCTATAATACGCAGGAACGTAATTTTGCAATAAAAAGACTTATTTTCTTTCTTGTCACTATATTAGCTATTATTCATTGTGGTATTGGTCAATAAATCCCAAAATGAAATTTAGGCTACAAAAAGGGGGCCAATTTAGGGCCTTATCGAACCTACTCCTTTAGAATTGGACACAATAAATTAATACAAACTTTAGCGAGTACGACGTGTATTTCTAGAATAATAATCAGAAACATACGTGTGCTAAAAGTATGAAAGGCCTTAAACATAAAGTTTATCAACATCTTAATTAAATAGAAAGACTAAAAAGATTTTTCATGACACAAAGTCGTTAAAATACCACAAAAGCAAAGGAAAAGCGCATCAATTGCTGCTTTTCATCATAAAGTCACTGCAAAGCTTTCAACATGGAGAAAAATCTTTCACCTCAATGTAAATTCAATAAGTAAGGTCCGTGACAACGATTAAGCGGATTATTGCTAGATGACGATCACGTTCATCTATACCCTGAAAAACACGGGTACGTACATTATATCCTTTCATGATTTAGAAACCTTACAATCATATGACTTCTAGTTTGTGCCCAAGAAAAAAAGCTAGGAGAACGTTGAATTCACAGTAGACCAATAATAACTAAATGAGGTCGATTCATTATTTTTCGTGGAATACTAATTTTCGGACTTTTTGCAGTAACAGGTGAACCACGAATTAAAATGATCAACAAAATATAATTTTGTATACACTTGTTAGCAAACCTTAGTAAAATCATGGAATCATTTAAGCACGAAAATACAAAGTTTCCCCAATCATCGAAATTGGTAACCACGAAAATTAATGAATAAAAACCTAGTGTCTCATTAACATCTTACCTCTGACAAGCTCTGTTCTATGAAAAATGAGAAGAACTTTTAAACTGCAACAGAAATATCTACCCAAATGTTGTCATCAAAAAACCTTTTTGATAATACAAAGTCGTTTCTAAATAGACAATAATGTAACGGAAACAGTTGACTTTATGACACTACTTCTGTCATTATTTAATAGACTAAATTGGATAAGTTAAGGTCAAATAATAATGATTGTGTTGCATTCAGATCTCATTTCAAATAATGAGAAGCATTACCAACCTACCTATATTTCATGGGATGAGTTTTAGTCATCGTTTATGTATTCTGTGTGAAATTGAAAGCTGTCGCATTGTTATAACCATCGTGACATTTTGTTTGGGTTAAGCATGCACAACTGTTTTTATTTAATCATTTTGTTTCGACTTTGAAGAAATTTCATTTTTTCAATAGCATGATAGAAGGTTTAATCAATGTTGTAAATATATTTTTAACTTTCCATTCTGAAATAAATAATTGCTCTAACTCATGAAATTTAGAATCAAACAATTCTTAAAATAAAACATAAATCCCCTCTAACCCAATGCGCTCACTATCGCTCGTAAAAGATGATTAATCGGTGAAATAAGGCCTAATAAGCCATATAATTCTCTTTGTTGTTAAGAAAAGCCATTTAAAACACTTTAAGGTATTGAATGAATTACATTTTAATTTTATATATATTGGTAAAACTATTTTCAACAAGATTTATTTAATATCAGTTGAAATGAAGAAATACAAAAATTGTAGTATATAAAGATGACATTTGGTTATCTTTGCGTTATTGATGACGTAACCATTGTGTTGCGTGGCCTTCTTCAACCATATTGACTTTCTATCCATTCTGATTACTCCCCTTTGAACAAAATTTACGTCAATATAATCTTTATTAACTTTTATAAAAAAAACCAACGAAACTTTGACTTGGTATCAATCTTTAATGGAACTTTTATTTTGTTATTTTAGCTGTACCATTTGAATCTCAATTTAATATAAAGATGGATGCTTTTGTTTTAATCATTTGTGATTAATCGATGCGGGGTGAATCCAGGTTGAGGTTAATGGAAAAGGGAACACCGTTTACACATTTTTCTTCGTTTTTTATTCCAAAAGTACAATATTATAATATATTCAATTAATTTTATTGTGGAATACAAAGAGTGTCGTCCCTTCTACTGAATCAAACCATGGGATAGATGTGTAAATAAACTCATCAAAGATACCAGGACTTAATTTTATATATATGCCAACCGCGCATTTCGTCTACAAAAGTCTCATCAGTGACGCTCGAATCCAAAAAAGTTAAAAATGCCAAATAAAGTACGAAGTTGAAGAGCATTGAGATCCAAAATTCCTAAAAGTGTTGCCAAATACAGCTAAGGAAATCTTTGACTGAGGTAGAAAAGCCTTAGGTTTTCAAAAAAAATCAATGTTTTGTAAACAGATAATTTATAAATATAACAATATTATTGATAATTCATGTCAGCACAAAAAGTGCTGGCTACTGGGCTTATGATAGTACCCTCGGGGAAATAAGTGTCCACCAGCAGTGGCATTAGTAAATTTCCATTAGACAAGATAATTTAGAAGGATCATATAGCTGTTAATTTGCGTATATTTGTATTCCAACCCCAAATAATTTAAATCTAGCAAAACTGTTCAGTTTAAATATCCACTAGTTGATGGTCATGAATGATATTTCATTTGTGGAACTTTAACAGTATGTTTTAATATTACTTCAAAACCAAGGACAAAATATTACAAGGGTGACTGGTTAAAAATATGGTCTTCTTCGTTTTCTTTCAAGCACGACTTGATTTGATAAAGCATTTATAACATAACATAATACTAACCAGAAAATAAAAACAAATACACAAATAAATAAAAAAATAATAAAATGTACTATTGAAAATCAATGCATACAATCTATAACATTTTTCAATAAACAAAAATTAGCAAAACCAATTAATATACGAAATACTAGCTGCATTACAATTTTATAGTTTGACAGCAGAAAATGAATGTCTCCTTTAAAAACTCGCTTCAATAGAGATATTAATTGAATAAAGTCTTGGTTAACACTCATACCACATCTTCTTATATCTATTAGTCAGAGATAACCAAATAGATCCAATATAATCACGTCTACTATTTTACTTTCGTTTAACGTGTATAGATGTATTTCACTGGATTATAAGATAAAAAAAAGGTGCAGATGAAAATAATGTCTTTCATTCAAATGTCTGAGTAGGCGACCGATAACTAAATTTGACAGAAGAGGGACAAAAGATACCAAAGGGACAGTCAAACTCATAAATCTAAAACAAACTGACAACGCCATGGCTAAAAATGAAAAAGACAAACAGAAAAAACAATAGTACACATGACACAATATAGAAAACTAAAGAATAAACAACACGAACCCCACCAAAAACTAGGAGTGATCTCAGGTGCTCCAGAAGGGTAAGGGCCTTGGTTACGAATAAACACACAGTCGCCCGTATCCAATGTAGTGGAGAGCTCGCTAAGGTTGGAAAAAGCATCGTTGAGGAAGATCAATTGTTCAAATGAAATTCTGTTTATCTTCCTTGGCTCGATCGTAGCCCGGATTTGAACCATATCGTGCATACATGGGACACAACTGGGCGTAAAGTGAGCGAACGGACAAACCAGTTCAAGCATGTCATGAAATAAATAATGCCCTTCATCAGGAATTGTTGCTGTCACCTTAGCAAGAAATTAATCGACTAGCAGAAATCAGAAGACGTTAAGGACGGTTAACTGTTTGAATGGAGGCTGCGCACAAAGTACTAATTCTTTGACGTAAATCGATCAACCATGATGTGAACAATCATCGTAAGATTAATTCTAAAATATCTGAAATTGCAAAATTCAACTACAGTAAAAGTTGTGAAATGCATTCTTGTACAAAAACACTTCATTTTGTTATCAAAATTGTGGTTAGATAAAACATTTTTTTCCATACATTTTTTGTTAGTTTTGATGACAATGTTATCATTAACTATGAATTTGATTTTAAAATTATTTCATCATATTTCATCCATAATAAGAGGCTGATTTTTCAAGTTTTAAAAAATCAAGGTGTTGCAACACTTTTTCTATGTGTATATAACGTTTATTGCAAGGTACATATTTTATAAAGTTAAATCAACAAAACCAAAACTATTAACATAGGAAAAACTGATATGGGTTGCACAACTGTTTATCAAACCAAAACATATTCACAGGTTATAGTTTTTATCTTTTGATCACAAAATTTAGTAAGTTAATAGTTCAGGAACCGACAAAAACGGGATCATTAACCAGGAACATATAAATATATTCTTACCGAATGATCAATAAAACTTGTATAAGAAAACAACAGATGATTGGTCAAATAAACAAATCACGAAAATCCATGCATTTAAAAACAAAAACACTACAAATTTTCGAGTGTAAGGCAATAACATAGTCATCAATGTCGATATAATATATTACTTTCAGTTCGACAGGGATGTCATATATTTCTTTATATCTACAAGGCATTCGTAAAAAGGCCGACATATATTTTTACGATCAATAATTCAACATTTGTTTAGTAAAACTAAATTATTGTAGGAAGAATTTTGTTCAAGAGGGAAACTAGAACACATCTACTGAATGTAATTTAAAGTGGCAAACTTTTACAAATATTTTTAAAAATTCTTTATGAGTATCTGTTTAAGACTGAACTAATCTGTACAATAAAGTTTTTTAAAATCTCGTGTAAATCTCATATTAGCTTCTTTACTTTAGGCGCTTTTCTGAATATACCTTGATCTTAACCTTAAGTTTTGATAGATAAGTGAACACGGTAGAAGCTATGTGACCAAAAGTGACGTAATATACTATAAATCAACCGTAATGATTTTTTCATAGCGCTATTTGACACGTTCAAGGTCTGTTTCTATACGACAATTCTGATTAAATATGGACAAAATTGACATTTTAATTCAACCTGTCCATCATTTGATGTTATTCAAGCTGGGTTATTTATTACTAGTTTTCTTTTTAGGAAAGTAAAATACAAACATTATAACAGAAACAAAGGTCAGCGAAAACTGAATTATTTGATAAATATATCTCAATATATTTTCTTTTCTGATTGTCAGACATTTTTATCGTTATGGACAGTACATTTTATTATATTCATATATATTTCATTCATTGAATGGACAGAGCATGTCGAATTATGAATGCAATAAAAAGAATGATGAATACCTACATTCTACTTTTGTTTTTAAAGCTTAGTTTTCCTTTGGGATGTTACTAACTTTGAAATTTACGTGAATTAAATCTCAACCTGCAGCATAAAGAGTTTTATCAAATCAGGAGAATGTATCATTGGTTCAATAGCGGAAGAAAAATAACTTCTCAATCAATCAATCAATCAATCAATCAATCAATCAATCAATCATTCAATCAATCAATCAATCAATCATTCAATCAATCAATCAATTGATGAGTTTATTGACAACCACTGGGTCGATGCAACTGCTGGGGGAGATTTATTTACCCGAGGGTATCACAAGCCCAGTAGTCCGCACTTTTTGTGCTGACATGAATTATCATTGATATGGCTATATTTATAAATTAACAGTTTACAAAATTTAGATTTTTTTGAAATTCTAAGTTTTTCTACCTCATGCATAGATAACCTTAGCTGTAATTAGCAAAACTGTTAGGAATTTTGGTCCTAAACGCTCTTTAACGTCGTAATTTTTTGGGCCTTTTTAACGTTTTTGGATTCGAGCGTCACTGATGAGTCTTTTGTATACAAAACGCGCGTCTGGTGTATATACAAAATTTTGCCCTTGTATCTATAATGATTTATTAATCTATCTATGAATCAATTGTACCTGATAAGTGTAGATAAAAAAATTCTACAAAGGAATAAGTACAATATTATAATTTCACCACTTTCACTTGACATATTCCTGATTCATTGTGTATTTACCTATGCGGCAGAACAATTTCTTTGAAGTTTCATACAACATTAAGAATAATAAAATTGGCCTAATCAAGGTAGTCACAATTTTCCAATGGAGAGTTGCAACTAAGTTTTATTAAAGTTTCATAATCTAAAAAAGGATACTATCAATCATTTTATACATTAGACAATGCCTTTACAAATCAGGAATATGACAGTTGTTGTCCGTTTAATGTGTTTTATCATTAGATTTTGCCATTTGATTAGGTTCTTTCCGTTTTGAAATTTTGCGTAGAGTTTAGTATTCTTGTGACATGGATCAAGCTTTTCAAATGTAGAAAATGGTAGATTGAACCTGGGTTTAAAGCGTTTAACCTCTCACTTGTATGAGTTGTGAATTTGTTAGTAACTATTTAAGCGCGATGAGCACTCAAATATTAATATTAATATGTAATAAAAGTACATATGACATATCTACCCTTAACACTAGAATTTCTAGTTCTAGACTTTAAGACAGATTAAAGGAGTCGGTACATAAGTAGAATGACCAACGCAGATACAAAATTTTCGTGATTCGAAAAAAAGTTTCAGTGAAATTGTTATCATCAAAATCCGCAATTTTTCCTATTGGTGACATATTTTTTTCCGTTTGAAGGACGTGTTTTTCAAAACACATTTCAAATTCCTAAATTTACAATCCGTATCCCTCTGTTTGTTGGCTTTTCGCATTGTTGTTATCAGATAGACGTCGAATAAAAGCTTCTGGAGAAAAAAATACAAGAACCCGGCATTATCTCCCAACTTCACATTCCGCTATATAAATGACTTGATAATTTAGAGGCTTTTGACTATGTTCACAGAATCTCTTTATATGAGCTTAAACTGAAAGATATATCAGATAAAGTTGTATCTAGACCTACATCTGAAAATTGACAATGTGAATGAGTTGAGAACTAAACAATAAAGAACAATGACGACAATAGAATAGCTGACTCTTGTGCTTTTGAAAAGTTTTCACTATACACGAATTCTGACAATTTGCCTTTCATATAATAACATTAACGGTACCAATTTCCCTATACAAGATGCGCATTTCAAATATCAGTGATGCTCGTGGTAAAAATATTTGAAGTCAAAAGCTTATATAAAAGATTAAGAGCTATAATTCAAAAGGTCCAAAAAGTATAACCAAATCCGAGAAAGGAATCAGAGCTTTGCATGAGGGAGATACATTCCTTAATTTATAATAATTTCTAACATTTTGTAACAGCAAATTTTAATAACACAAACAAATCCGATTTTCATGCCAGTACCGAAGTACTTGCTACTGGCCTGGTGACACTCTCGGGGACTAACAGTCCACCAGCAGAGGCATCGACCCATGAGCTTTTGTTAAGTTTACAAGGTACATGACTTTTTTTTCACTTAACAATATAACATTGACACTCTATGGTCACGGAATAGGTATTGTTGTCAAGTAATTCATTTATATCTTCCGGCTAATTGACAGTTTAGTAATTAATTGGTCATTCTAATATATAATACACGTGTAAAACATATTCAATTTGATAGAATGCCACTTATCGGAATAGTCACATTTATTTAGTACTTATATAAGTCTATACATGATAAGAAAGTAGTATTTTTATTTTGTCATGAAGAAGAACTTTTATTAAAGATTTTGAAAGAAATCACAAAAGATATGATTGTTATTTATTTTTGAGTAATATCTCTATGAATATAATATGTTCATCACAATTAGTTACTTTTAGACAACTGTAAAAAGCACGGATTTGTTTGGTTGTTATACAAAATGAGTTTACGGAAGGTTGGATGTTGTTTATCTATATAAAAGAAACTTGAAAGAAATTCTTTTGTTGCATTTCGTTAGACATTCTATATCATAATTATCATACAAACTGTCAATAAGAATAAACAATGTTTATCTTTCTTTTTGCAATTAGACAAGGATGTCCATTGTGGCCTCAACAATTGTATAATTATCAAATAAATTAAACACTCACTGAATGTTTTTCTTTTCAAATAGACAGGGTTGTCCACTTTGGCCTGCCCATTGTGTAACATTATCAAATACGATAAACACTTCCCAAATGTTATTTTCTTCTTTTCAAATTAGATAAGGTTGTTCCTATTTTTGTATTATTAGAATGGTAGTTTGTGCTGCTTTATTTGGAGTTGCAAGTTTTACTGTCAACGGTAAGTGGTTCTCTTTGTGTACAAAGGTTTCCTTAACCAATGCAATCCTCTTGCTATGCCATAACCAAGAGTGTTAAAAATGGGTTTAATCACCAACAACCAATCGATCATTATTTTATTACAATTGTAGTTTATTTGAGTCACAATTCATATAGTAACACCGTGAAAGACTTACTATCCTTCAATAACGCAGTCACTCAATAATAAATGAGATTGTATTTACAATTCCAAATGTAAACTCTATATAGACTATAGATATAATAATATAATACTTTTTATATCTACTAGTATGATAGAATTGGGGTGTTAGATACTTCTCAAGCCAACTGCAAAGCAGGGATTTAATTACCCAGTTTGGCCTAAAACTTTGCCAACAAAATTTTCTAAGAATTTGTTGTGAATATTTCAAACATAATTTAAAAGTAACTTATGTGGTTCGATTTTTCATCATTGATAACTGAAGTGTGAAAGACATGTTCGTTTGGACGTTGAAAATAAATACAGAAGAAAAACTTTCCAGTAAAGTTCAACTTAGTAATAATATATAAAAAAAAAGTATGATGACAGGTCAAATCCATTTTCGCCTGTCATATTCTACAGGGCGAAAACATTATGTTGAAAATGCGAAAACGCGAAGTCGACAACACGAAGTCGAAAACGCAAATTAATTTCACTTCGTGTTAAGCAATTTTGAGTTTATCAAATACTACCCACTTCTGTCAATCATCTCTTATCTTTGATCTGATTAGATAATGATTATCAGTTCAAAGATAACCTGTCTGAATAGTATTATATTCCTGAAAGTACTCATATATATTTCAACGAGTACTTATGTATGTAATAATAATAATATATTTATTTACAAAGAGCTACTCATTTGAATTAAACAAATTTTCAATAAGGCTCTCTACATACAGTGTTAAGTGCACGAATAAAACATATTCAAGTTACCAGTATGCAACGACATATAATAATGTCTCTCTATGAGTCTGTATGGCTAAACCACACAAAATAGGACATTCATTAAAAGTTTTTGATAATATCAGAATTTAATATTGAATCGAGAAAAACAGATTGGCTTCTCGAAGTCTGCATGACCTTTATAAGACTGAATAGTTGTGTATATTTAATTATTAACTGAATGAAGTGTGTCCTCAAACAAATTTTCATATTCGAGGAGGAAATGCGACAAAAACTGCATGTTCTTTTTATTTGTGTGCTTAACATGTTATTCAGATTTAAAAAAAAAAAAAGGATAGTTTTATGGTCATATTATTTAGAATATATTCATTGTTATAAAAGGAATATCATTTTAATATCAAATTATTTTTTTACTGTCCATAAAACCGACACAGAGCCTGTAAAACAGCAATTACTATTTTCTTTAATTTTTGTAGGAGACAGTTTTCGTGTGTATATGGTTACAGTTAATAAACATCAACTGTTATCATTTGTTATCAAAATTATTACAATACCACACACCCATCTTTTTATGATCCTATATCTGACCTTTATGAATTAATCAAAGATTAAAGTCGAAAATTCCGAGATTAAAGAAAATAATTCAGAGATCTAGTCGATAATTACGATACTTAATTCCATAATTCAGAGATAAAAGTCAATAATTATGAGATTCAAGTGGATTAGATTAAGGTCGTCATTTTAAAGATAATGGTGAAATACTGACAAAACAAATAGCACTGTATTATTAATATTCTTGATAGCTCAATGTTAGCATTATGTAATATCATAAAAAATAAACTCAAGAATTCGATGTTTTCCCATCGTTTGATGTGTTTGAGCTCTTGGTTATGCTTTGAATATTCCTTGGAGTTCGGTATTTTTGTTATTTTACTTTTGACAGCAAACACATAGAAGTGTGTACATTTTTGTAATTCGGGCTTAAATTTTGAAAAGTGTGTGTGGTAATCCTGAACCTTACAGAGCGTATTAAATTGACGAATGACACGTACTAACAGGATGTCACAAAACATGTGTATTCCTTGTAACGATGTTCTGTTCAATTAATTTTATTTTTGAGACGTTGGAAAGATAATTTGTTTATGTCAACTGATAAAAAAAGATAATATGTTGTAATAAAATTTGCGTTCCAATGTATAAGCGTATCAGTCCATATGAAACGCTTGGAAATTGCCGACGCTAACTTTGGGAAACCGTACTTTATACTTTTTCGTGTAGATAAATTTTACAACATGTGATTCCTTATTCATTTTAGTCCACGAATAAGCACTTTTTATTTAAGTACACCAAAGCTTTATTTCCTTCCATTCCGAAATTTTTATTTGTATTTTACGTATAGAAGTTACATCAACTTTTATTAGACATTATGATTTTTTAGACGTTGTTTCCTCTTATGTTTGATGTGTTTACCTCAGTTTTAGTTTGTTACCGGATTTGTTTTCTCTCAATCGATTTATGACTCTTGAACAGCGGTATACTACGGTTGCCTGTATTACTTATATATATATATATTAAGTAGTCGGATTAAATAGAACAATCTGTGGAAGACCAATATTTATTCAAAATATTTGTATTATTGTGGCAATGATCGCAAATAATTATCAAACGCCTTCTATTTTTTTCTTCAAAATAAACGTTTATTGTTGTTTTTTTCTAACCTCGGTACATTTACGAACATAAAACTGTCATAATATTGAATAAAACACTTTAGTATAGCTAGTTATGGCACACTTTGAAGATATTTATAGATTATATGGGACTTAAAATACATGATCATTTCTTAGGTGTCATAAATCTTTTTTGACATTGTGATGTTTTTTTGGCGAACTTAGCGAAGTAAAAGGCACAATTGTCTGCTACTCTTCAATTGAAATAAATGCTTACTAAAATTAAAAAAAAGAAGTTTTTTTTTTGTTATTGATATGAACTTTCCGACTTTACTGTGTAGCTATAATTTCAAATCTTCAAATATTTATTGTACCACCTGCTCATCAATTTAAAATGCATTAAAAATCCACCATTTTCTACATTAGAAAATGCCTGTACCAATTGCAAATCAGGAATATGACAGTTGTTATCCATTCGTTTCATATGTTTGGACTTTGGATTATGCCTTTTGATTTCGGACTTTCCTTTTTGAATTGTCCTCGGAGTTCATAACAGTTGTTATCCATTCGTTTGATATGTTTGGACTTTTGATTTTGCCTTTTGATTTTGGACTGTCCTTTTTGAATTTTCCTCGGAGTTCAGTACTTTTGTGTTTTTATATGTATGATATGAAATTAGCTAGACGCTAATAAAAGCATGACGAATTATAACATTCCAACTATGTGCCCCAAGTAGACTATTAGTTGTATCGTGAAAGTATAAATAATAAAGTGTTATTACTATCAAAAATGCAATATCCAGTTATGTCATAGTTTAGATTAACTTAACTTTTGACAGACAGAAAATGTTACATTTATATGAAACACGAAACATGTAATAAATGAATGTTTCTTGCGCAACACCATAGTAAGCCAATTTCGTGGGAAAATGAAATTATATCATTATACAGAAGATAATGAACATTCACCCCAATTGACATGATGAATGCAGTACGTTTTAAGTACCGATTATCAGGTTGCCTGCATATTGATACTGTAATTTACACAAACAGCGTTTCAGTTTATATATCAATTGTTATAAACAATGGTCCGATAAAACTGACAAAATAATATACAGATACATGTATAAGTATTCTATCATGTAGACCTGTCCATGTTATCAAAACTTCAATTTAACAGAATTTATTTTTCTGGGACGAATATACAACTGAAATAGTCTCCGAAATGTTTATGTGTGTAGGATTTGAACCAGGTTGTCGTTTAAGGGTGGTATACACCAATGCTACATTTGATTATGCAATTGCGTATAACTTCATTGGAACCTAATAGAACAGATGAATTATATTGTTGTATCTGAGTTTTGGCGTTTACAAATACAAAATTTCAATCCTGGTATCTATGATGAGTTTAATCGTAATCACTGAGTCCATGCCATTGCTGGTGGAGTTTATATTCCCCGAGGGTATTGCCAGAGCAGAAGTCAGCACGTCTCTGTTGACAATATGATAATTGATATGGTCAAAATTAAAAATTATCTGTTTAGCATACGTCTCCGTTCAAAAATTGGGGACCTATTTTAGACAAACGTAGTTTCCTACTTCGCCTGGCAACGTTGACTCCAGATGAGTTTGCTTATGATTTTTATGTTCCATCTCGTCACCAAAATCCTTATCTTTCTATGTATATAATGTATTCCCGGCTTTCTAATGTTTAGCGTTTGTGTCTCCGTATGAGATAAACACAGACGCTTTAGATCTGTAAAGTGTAATGTAATATATAGCACTGAGTTGATAATATTGCTGGTTGACTGTAGGTCAAAGAAGGTATCATCAGCTCAGTAGTCAGTACTTAGGAACTTACATGGTTTATAACATAGAATTTGATAATTGAAATTCCCCATTCATGAATTTAGGAACATTTATAAATAAATAGATTTCAACTCCCTTATATAAAGCCGACATCAGATGAGTTAAGTTGTGAATGTTATTGTTTAGTTGGATATACATGTACGATCCATTTCAAAATTATTTGTTCGTCAAAGTTTGTACTATTCTTTTTTTTTAATATGTAGATCTATTGGCTTCGCGATTTGTCAAAATCTTTTATCATCTGGATCATAACGTTTATAAATGCATTCATACGTACCTGACTTTAAAATGTTTTTGCTTCCCTGATGCAATACTTAGTAATCAGTATATAAATGTTGGCCGCAATTGGTAGAAGTAGATGAAGGAAAATCCATAAAATCGATTGAAACACACGAAATTTATAAAATGTTATTTCAAGGACAAAAACAATAAAATAAACAAATATAGCAAAAATGCAACTTTTTCTCTGTAATGAATTATCATTCACAATAAATAATTATCAATTTTCTATGATGTTGAAGTTCCTTATATTGAAGTTGCAAATAAGAAATAAGATATTTGCATTATTGACCAAATGCATTTCACTATTAACCCTAACAAATTAGATCACAACTATTTAACATCACAAGTCATAAGAAAAATAAGAAAAAACCTAATCCAAAGAAAAATTCAAAACGGAAGATCCACATTAAATTGCAAAATCAATTGATAAAACACACCAAACGAATGGAACACAACTGTCATATTTCTGACTTATTATGTAAAAATTGATGGATGAAAACGGGTTTTACAGTTGCTATACCTCTTACTTGTATGACAGTCGCATACAATGTAGTTAAAAACAATAAGTTAACAAAAAAAAAAAGACACAATAGGTTAAATGTTAACAATTAGGATACAGCAGTTTACATTATGTGTACAGAACATATCAATAATCTAGTGGCGGTTGTATAAGTACCGAGCCGCGTCAAATGATCAACGATAATGTATGTAGATGGAAAACATCGATTTCATAGGTATCGTGTGATGTTTTAAGGTTAATTGACTACGAATAACAACAGCAAACTAACTAATTGTCAAGTTAAACGTCATTATCTACACATTGTGATTTGGTATATTGTTGTACCTTGTCATCGATGAGTGTGTATATAAGTGCGTAATGATGACTGTAAATTATAATGTCACATGAGAGCAGCGTAAATGAACATTTGCAGACACGGGGCGATTTAGTTTTAAAGCTTGGTTAAAAATAATAATAGTCTTCAGAAGAGACAGATTTCACTATTACATTAAACAATCCTTTTCTTTATAACATTTATGGTGTCTGCTTTAAGCAAATTTTTGGCGGCAAAATTAAATTATACCGGACAACGTTTTAAAAAAAATGCATGAAAAGGAAAAGAATGATAGCGCCACCAATCTGATGTTAATGATAATAGTATTAAAAATAACATGATAACGGGACTCGCTATCAGTTTGTATTCCGTTGTAACTTGTACCGTAAGGGGTATATGCCAAGGTTTTCCGTTGTTTCACCCTAATAAGAAAATATGTTCTATGTTAAACATTTGTATCAAAAAGTTTCCGTTTGTTTTATCCAAAATGCTTATTTAGTAATCCACTATGGAGCGTCCAAGATTTAAAATCTGAAACCATAACCGTATGGTTTTTTTTTTATCTTGTGTATAAAAATAAGAAATGCAATAAAACTATTTTTTAGCTTTTTGATAAAACAAAGGACATATTTAATGATTATACATGTTCTTAATTTATTCCGGATAAAATAAATGTCATATTAACTTTTCTCTAATGCAGTAGCTTTTTGTGTAAATTATTCTGTTTCCAATGAGACAAACAATGGATGATTAATTAATGAAACACTTTACATATTTTATATTTTTCTGTTCTTTGTAGTTCGTGTTTTAAACAATTCCTTTCTGTAATATGAATAAAATTAGGTGTTTGATAACAGTTAACTAAACCCAACAACAAAGCCCCATCCTTTCAAAATATTTAAATTGATAAGAGGGTAACCAAAAACAGTCTTTGATAAGAAACATAGGCTGAAACAAATTACACGTTCCTTAATAAAGGAACTAGTGGCAAGCACATAGCTTCATAAGAAAACTGTGTATTTATGTATAAAACTATAATATTAATTCTTATTTCAAAATTCAGAAGCGGTCAAAAAGGAGGGGATTGGTGTAGAGAGCGAACACCCTCTTTCATCCTTTGTTGTTTTCCTCAGTAATGCATGAACATTTCTGCTGAACAATGATATGGATAACTTTTTTCCCCTCAAATATATGTTTCGACCATTATTTGCCGGTTCAATGAACATGTTCGATTTTTAGTTAAAGGTAGTTTACGTCAGATCAATTCATACTATATAACAAAATAATTTTCCTTAGCAAAAACATAACCATGTGTCCTAGTCTTGATATTTTTCTGTTAACCTGCAAATTCATTGTACATACATATACTAGTGTACGTATTGTTTACTGCAAGTGCCATGATGACTCTTCGGTCATCTAGTTATTCATGTTTTCAAGTACATTACTCATACACTAACCATAACAGTAACACCAACAACAATAACAATAATAATAAAAATAGAATAACGCTCAAAATAAGAAAATAAATGTTAAGTTTCTACATTTCAAATGAATAAAATAACTATTTGAGAAATGCTGAATAATCTGTTACTATAAATATACAAAAAAATAACTTCAAAACATAACAAGATAAATTATTCTCTCATATTCGCCACGTTATTGGTCAAATTTATGATGGGAACAAACATTAATGCATCCATGCGTTATTTTAACATTGTAGACTATCAATGACATTTATTACACGTGTTCTGGTATAAAAACGAGCGCACGAGGGTAGTGATCATATTCTAGAAGCAGTCTTCCTATACCAGTGCTAGTAATATAGGTGATCAACAATCATGAAATTTTCCTTAGGATTAGTTCTTGCTTTGGCTTGCATCGCCTCAGCGGCTGGTTAGTATTTTTTTATAATTGTTTTGTTACAAGCAGTATAAAAGAACAATTGAACATTATTTTTTTTTAATTACGATCACTGTACTCTTTCTCGTCGCATTTAAAAGAATTTTGAATAAAATGTTTTTTTTGTAAATGAAAGGACTTTTTTGTCATATTTTATCAATGTTTCTTGAACATGCAGTTCGACTTTTGGACAATGTCGGAAATATAAATATTTTACTTAAAGCACAATGTTATTATGTTTTTTAATAATAGTTACTGTATTGAATTTCACTGGTGAATTTGAACTGCATGTATCAAAAAGTCAATTGTAAAAGTATATTATTTAATATTGAAAAAACTTAAACAATTCAAATTATTAAAAAAAATGTGAACTTAAATGTAATAGTTGCATTTTTGTGAGGTACCGTACGTTTGTAATATGACTTTTAAAGAAAAGAAAAGGGTTAAATATTCCAGTGGTTTTTTAAAAAAAAACATAATACATGCAGCCTCTTTTTTTTTTTTTAAAGAAAAACCAAATAGTTATTGGTATAATATCTCTAACATCTTGTAATGCAAAAAAAAAAAAAAAAAAAAAAAAAAATTGAAGCAAGATTGTTTTTAATTCTAAAAATTAAATACTTATTTTGATTTTCTTTCAATAAAAGAATTTGCTATCTAATAATGTGAATGTTTTATTTAAAAAGTCATATCGCAATTAAAACTGAATCCAATTTTGTACTCATATACTAGTAGTATTTTAACATGTTTTAGTGCAGGTACACAATCATGAGTTTTTTTTTAAATTATTCTTATAAACATGAAATCAAATATCGCAAATCTAGGGTGGAGTTTTTAGTTACTAGTAATTTCAATAGAAAATATACAACGACACAAAGCTACGCATTCTTTTTTTTTAAAGGACTTCATGATAATTTTCTAGTTTTAAAACTAGAGGCCCAATGCATACCGTTAACTTTCAACGCCTGAACTTTAATTGTTTAGATTTAAAGAGAATCACTTATTACTCTATGCTTATTCCTTTATAGTACCGCCACCACCACCACCAAAACCAGTGGTACCTGTCGCGGTTCCAGCAGGTCCACCAGCCGGTGGTCCTCCACCACCAGCCGGCGGTCCTCCACCACCAGCCGGCGGTCCTCCACCACCAGCAGGCGGACCACCACCACCAGGCCCTCCACCAGCAGCCAGAGGACCACCACCTGCAGCTTTACCAGCAAGACCTGCACCTAGAGCTCCATACCGTCCACCATATCGTCCACCAATGAGACCAGTAGCACCAAGACGTCCCCCACCACCTCCAGCAACACCATCTTTCTGGGATATGGTTTTCGGACCAAGTGGACCAACAACAGCTGCTCCTTTCTATCCTGCTGCTCCAAGATATTTCCCAAGCAGGATGGATGATTGTGATTGTTTCCCTGACCAGGATAGCTGTCCAGCAGGTTATAAATATGGAGGCAAATGTAGTAATCCAGAGGGAGCAAGATGCTGTGAATATTATTAAGGTACGATAACTCTGTGGATAAAATGCGGGATGGTGTCAAAAAGATATGAGAAAAACAAATATTAATAGTATGCGCCGTATGCTCAGTAAGATTTTTTTTAAAGCTTTTAAGTTTTTTCGTTTTTCAAATAAAGACTAAGTTCCAATTTTTCGGACTATATTTAAAAATAAAATTGAGAATGAAAATGGGGAATGTGTCAAATAGACAACAACCCGACCATAAAACAGACAACAGCAGAAGATTTGTCTATGTTAAAATATGAAATACATTTTAAAATCAGCACTCGTGTATTGATCTACAAACAAATGAATGATATCTAGAATTCAATGAAACAAATGTCGAACTATTTAGGGGGATGAAAAATTCTACTAGCATCACACATATATGTTTCCTCTTTGTCTCTTAAAAAACTTCCGGAAACGGATAACATTGACAGTAAATTATTTTTTTTAAATTTTAAAGTAATTTTCTAAAATTTGTTTTTCCTCCTATATTTACAGGACTGGTACCGGTGTAATGGACATGATGGACGTTTTGTGATGCTACTGCTTCTTAGTATTATTGTTATTTAATAATATTTATTTGTATTTACTATTCGGTTTTTTAATAAAATTTTACAACCAAATCCGATTATGTAGCACAAAGCGAAACAAACTGGAGTTATTTCGTGTTTTTTTTTATTTAAATATATAGTATGTCACCCATTTGACCTACCAAATTAGACTATTTACCGGATTTGTAATCACATAAGCAACACGACAGGTGCCGCATGTGGAGCAGGATCTGCTTACCCTTCCGGAGCACCTGAGATCACCCCTGGTTTTTGGTGGGGTTCGTGTTGTTTGTTCTTTAGTTTTCTATGTTGTGTCATGTGTGCTATTATTTTTCTGTTTTTCTGTTATTCGTGTAAAAACACGAAATAAGCTCTTTGAGGGGTCCGTAGGTGGCCTGTTGCAAGGCAAAATTTCTGTCCTTATCCAATATACCCTTATTTTCCAGTGGCAGTCTAAATATCTCCGACCATCATCCCAGATGGCCTCTATTATATTAGCCTACCTATTGTATTTATTGTGAACTTGTTCTCGTCCTGAATATGCATGAAATATTTGCCACTGGACGTTAAGCAACCAACAATCAACTGTTTTTCTGTTTTTCTGTTTGTCTTTTTCATTTTTAGCCATTGCGTTGTCAGTTTGTTTTAGATTTACGAGTTTGACTGTCCCTTTGGTATCTTTCGGTCCTCTTTTAGATATTATATTGTATAAGGACGACTATTAAAATTCTTTCCTGAAAAATGACTTGTTCCGATATTGACATGTTCATAAGCGACAAAGATGTCTTGTTCCGATATTGACATGTTCATAAGCGACAAAGATGTCTTGTTCCGATATTGACATGTTCATAAGCGACAAAGATGTCTTGTTCCGATATTGACATGTTCATAAGCGACAAAGATGTCTTGTTCCGATATTGACATGTTCATAAGCGACAAAGATGTCTTGTTCCGATATTGACATGTTCATAAGCGACAAAGATGTCTTGTTCCGATATTGACATGTTCATAAGCGACAAAAATGTCTTGCTCCGATATTGACATGTTCATAAGAGACAACATTAAACCAACATATGTTGTTACCTTCGCATACTTCTTGTAGAAAGCACGTTTTGATCTGCTGTTTAAAATTTAAAAATGCTTTCGATTATTTCCTTGTTTAATTCAAGGATGAAGAGACTATTATCATGTTCTTATCAGGACTTTATCAGTTTTTCAATTTTTACTTTACTTTAACAAAACTGGTTAGCTTGATTGATAAACAGGGCGGTTTATTCAAATATAAAAAATAGTACAACTATATCGTCCTTTTTGTGCCTGTACAATGTCAGATCATTGTCACTGGACATTGAGTTGTTTGTTATATAGCTTTCTTTTGTATGCCCCATTTATGGGGATTTTGTTTTTTGGTCTATACGTCCGTTTGTTCGTTCGTTCTTCTGTCCGTCCGTCTGTCCGTCCATTTGTCCCGTTTCAGGTCAAAGCATTTAATATAGTTGACCTATTGATCATAGTAGAAAAAAAAAAGATTTAAGATAAACAGGACATAACACTGAGCAATGAACAGTGAAAATGGGGTCAAGGTTAAATAAGACCTATGAGACTGACATGTGCACCGTAAAATATTTCTATACACCAAATACAGTTGACCAATTGCATAAACTTAAACACTGAACCATAAAAATGAAGTCAAGGTCAGATGACACCTTCCAATTGGACATGTAAATCTTACAATCAATCTATTCACCAAATATGGTACTGTAGGCCTACTAGTTATAGTATCTGATGTATGGACTTGACCCCGAATACTCAAACTTGTTCACTGATTCTTGAAATTAGGACCTTGCAAAGTACGCACAAACTGAAAATTGATATCCTATTACTCATTTTATTTTTTTAAGTACTCACTGAATCATGAAAATGTGGTCAAGGTCAATAGACATATGACAGACGGGAACTTCATAAGATACGGCATCTATTTACAAAATATGATGCATCCAGATATTTTACTTTCTAAAATATCAGGCTTTAAAAGGAAGGCTGGCGTCCGGATCACTATCCCTATGTAGACCTGTATACGACAGAAGTCCGAGGATCGAAAATTCTGAAAATCTTAACAGGTACTGTTTTTAAAATACCATTATGTTAAATAATTGAATTTAGAAAAGAACACAGAACAAACCAATGTGACAAACCAATTACTAGTCAAAGAAAACCAAGAAAAACAATCGCCAAAATGAAAACCTCCAACTACAAAATCACTACAAAATATAGTTGGGGTGTTCCGGAAGAGTTCGAAATTTCCATCTAACAAGTGATACCATGTGTATAGTTTTCTATAATTTTGAAACTTACGAAAACATATGGTAAACAATTCAACAACTCAAACTGAAAACGTGAAAATGTATTAATAAAGAGACATATCTCTTAAGGTTCATGTTGACCCTATGGCTTAAATGGCCGTATTTTCAAACCTGTGCATCTGGAAAATTTTTAAGGCATAGCATGCCCTAGATAAATAGAATCCAAATGCATTGTATGATTTAGAAAATTCATATTAACTTAACTGGATTTTGCCGTACACTTTTTTCGTCTCTGCAGAAGATGATAAAATTAACAAACAGTTGAGTTTACCTTGATATGGTCCACTCAGGAACACAGTTTAAATAACCAATTATTGTCAGGTATCTATTGTCCATCCAATGTCCATGTCAATTAAAATTGCTCACTTTAATTTTTTACCCGTGGGGAAGTTCTCAAACATGTTTCCCAACTTAGTTTATTTTGGCACATTCTGGAGGAATGAAAAAAAGTGCACGGCAAAATCCTGATAAGTTTTTATTTTTTTAAAACATATAACATACTTAAAATTCATTTATCTAGGGCATGCTATGCCTGAATTTTTTTTTACAGATGCGCAGGTTTGTCTGTACTCAGAGTAAATTTTGAGGTGAAAATACGGTCATTTTAGCCATAGGGTCCACATGAACCTTAACAGAGAAACCACGCCCCATCGATCATTAACAGAGAAACCACGCCCCATCGATCATTAACAGAGAAACCACGCCCCACCAGTCATTAACTTGTAAAAGTCCGTTAACTACATTTCTGGTCCGTTTTGAGAGCTAATTCTAAAACGATATAGAATAATGGAACTTAGAATATAATTATAAGGAATGACTGTAATATTTTTTTCGGTCTTTTCAAAATAACACAGAAAATGTGGTGCACACTTAAAATACTCGTCATGTAGGTTATTCAGTGTGCACCACACATTTGAGGTTATTTTTTTTTCACAGACATAAAAATATTACAGTCTTGCTTTTTATAGTATTTACAATAAGGAGATGTGGTATAATTAAACATATGGTAAACAATTCAACAACTAAAATTGAAAATTGAAAACGTGAAAATATATTAATAAAGGGACAACTCTCTTTACAGAGAAACCACGCTCCATCGGCAATTAACAGAGAAACCACGCTCCATCGGTCATTAACAGAGACACCACGCTCCATCGGTCATTAACAGAGAAACCACGCCCCACCAGTCATTAACAGAGAAACCACGCTCCATCGTTCATTAACAGAGAAACCACGCTCCATCGGTCATTAGCAGAGAAACCACGCCCCACCAGTCATTTACATGTAAAAGTCCGTTAACGACATTTCTGGTCCGTTTTATTCTGATAATGACCAATGGAATTTATTATTGTAGAATAAGTAGTGTCATGTGGCCACTTATTATCTGTCCCTATCATCTGCCGTTCCTTTAAATCCCTGTCCAACATTCATTTCCCCTTTTTTTGTAATTTCTTTTTGCAGCAGTACTCATAACATTTGCCAAAAGTAGGATTTTAAAGTAAGGATTATATGTCTAATATTCTGGTTTGTTAAAGTCACAAGTTTAAATGTCTCATATACTGGATTTTAAAGTCAAGTTTAAATGTCTCACATGCTGGGTTTTAAAGACAAGTTTAAATGCCTTATACTGCAATCAGCTAGTTTACTGTACAGATAAAGCTATACGTATAAACGTTAGCTTATTACGTCAATGACCCCAACTGACCTATAAGCCCCGCCTCCTTATTGTATTTCATCAACAACATCACGTCACGACCATGACAACGTAAAGTAACAATGGTCAAACTTTTTTCAATTTAAACTTTTATGTCTTCAAATTGGTTATTTATATATCAAGTTTATCAAATGTTATTAATTAAGTTCATTTTCCCTTTCTAATTCCTTAATACGCCAATGTCTTACCACCTGGACTACGTTCATAGGGAAATACCCCAAAATGGTACCTCAAGAGGGAAATTCCAAACACTTTTTTTAACAATTTTTGTTACATGTTTTTTTCATTTTTCATTTTTTTTTTCGATTTCAGTATAAAAACAATATACGTATAGTGTCTTGAAATATGAAATTTATTTGTATTCGGCACGAAACGGGAAAATGCTCGGTAGAACCTCGCATTTTCCCGTTTCTAAGCCTCATACAAATAAATTTCATATTTCAAGACACTATACGTATATTGTCTAATTATAAGCTTAAAATATTGCAAAAAGGATTAGACACAAGTTAAGTGAAGCCTAGATCTGATTCTCCTAAAATACACTAATAATCAATTGAACATCATAAAAATAATAATATATGTACGTTTACGGATTAGTAGATTAAGATAATAGGCATAACCAACAGTGAATATTTGCAGTTTTTGATAGCGAATTACTTTTAATATCAGATGTTATAATATCTAGTTGGTGGAATTTTGTGATAATGGTTAGTCCGACATGTTAAATATGAAATAATTTAAACAAGATTATAAACCCCGACCTACTGTGATTAACAATCCGTAAACCATTGAAAACTCGATTGAACAATAACTGGACGCTCATATAGTTAGGGCTTATGAGCGTCCAGCTAGGTTTTTTCTGTCCTTTCATTTTTTGTTAATATTTAGGTGAATTTAATTTATTGTTAGCCATTTAGCTCTAATTTCAAAATCCTCAAAACACTAACTTTCATTATTAAAAAAGCGCTAAGAAAAAAATATTCAAAAATTCCCAAATACACACAGAAAATATCACATGAACATCGACTAAAATTAAAAAATAAGAAAAAGGAAGATGAAAATGAAAAAAAACATGTCACTTTTTGGAATAAATGAACTATAATTTAAGTAGAATTAGTAATTCAGATATAGTACGGCGGCTTTGTGAACAATTGTGCACAGCCTGCTAATGTACAAGCATGAAACTTGGCACAAAACTTCATCTAGTATTTCTCTATGATTTCAGATAGGGAAACATTTGAAAAAAAATCTTTACTTTCGGTAAAAATTAATATGGTGGATCAAAATATTATCAAAAGCCCAATATCAATTAAGGGCTGATGTGTGAAAAAGTGTTATTATCATGCTACTATCATTATATTCAGCAAAAACCTTTGTGGTGTGATGCTTTTAGATATATTTTATAGAATATGACTTTAAAAAACCTACTTCCGGTTTATTCAAACAAAACTTTGACTGACTTTGGGTCTGTTGGCAAAATAAAAAGCAAAATTACCAGGTCGAACATTTAGAGTTACCTTTCTTAGTCTTTTTTAACGAATTTAAAAATAGATAAGCTCTCGTACTTACAGCCATGATTGTATTGAAAGAAGCTTATAGAGTAAGTACACGTGTATGAAGTATAGAAAAGTCAAATACTTGTATATTGTTGCACGAATAGTTTAACACTAACTTATAAAATATATATAAATACCACTATGCAACAAATTTCGAATGGACTTTATGATTATTTGATAAATCGATTTAAACCGCTTCATTTAAGATAAACGTTTCTTAATTATTTAGAAACCTGGTGTTAGTTGATGCTATAAAATGTATTCTAATAGTTTGAATAGAGGTTTTGAAGAATATTTTGCAAGCTCAACAACAAAACGTTCCAATTAAGGATGTATTCTTCTGACTTTTCAGTCTCTTTCAGTCTCGGTGAAATCTCGTTCTTGAATTATTTCCAAAACATGTGACAGATTCATGCTTGATTTTAATATTTTTAAAATTCATTGATATTTTCCACTTCTATCACATGTTTTGGGAATAATTCGAGAACGAGATTTCAACGGGACTGACCGAGACTGAAAAGTCAGAAGAATACATCCTTAAGCCATTTCTTTGAAAACTTCTTGCTGAGGACGTCATCGAGCAGCTCGACTTATCACACAGTATGTATTGCTTCGGACAGAACAACACCCTGGATCTCATCAGTGGAGCAGGGAAACATACCCTCTAGAAAAAAAACCGAACTCACTTTAAACTTTTTTAAGTTTTATATTGTTCAATCGAGTTCCCAATGGTTTACGGATTGCTGTTCGCAATAGGTTGGGTTTTTTGTATCTTGTTTGAAATTTTTCACATCTAACATGTCGGGGCGTTAAGAGCTTACTTTAAGTTATGAGTTTTGATCATTGTTGTAAGTCATACGGTTATCTATAGTAACCTTAGAGTTTTATTTTAGCAAAGCCAGTTACGCAGTATAAAGGACTAACCATTATCACAAAATTCCACCAACTTCAAACGTAAAGTTATCTAACATAGGTTCCGGGTGAGGGATGTGCACATTAACAAGACGAAAGGTTTAAATTGGTTTAAACAACAGGATCAGTTATTGTTTTTTCGCGGCACCAAAAGTATTTTTGTGTTTTCACTTTTGGACTTTATATAAAAAAATATATCATTTAGCTGCAAGTCAAATCTAAGACTTAAGAAATGGCACTTCGCAAGATCTGGTTTCTGCAGCACTGGCGTCAACGTGATGATCGTAACTGCAATTGCGATCATCCCAATATGGCGGACAAACATTTATCTCCACTTTAACAGTTTATTTTAAGATTTGTTTTATATCAATAAAAATCTCAATAAGCATTGCCATTGAATATGTATTTCTTAAATGATAGACAAACGACAAGAAGAACGAAAATCGAGATCCAAAAACACTGCTGCGGGAAGCGTTCCAGTGTTCTAGCACTATAAATTCCTGCAACTACGGTAGGCTAGCAGAAAGCAGTCAAAATTATACATACATTTTTTTATTATTATTATTCTATTTCCTTTTATTAGTTCTATTTCCTTTTATTTACTTATCTTTTTTTGTACATACAAAACCTTTTACTTATTATTTTGCAAACTCACATACACATATTTAGGCCTATTTCGATTTCACAATATATTTGGCAACTAAATTCACATACACAATTTGGCATATCAAATTTATCCACTGTTTAATTGGCTGCTTGTGTACCAGGACAACGTTGCTACCGATCACTTGGCCTAGATTTCCTTCTGTTCTTCTTTGGTGGCTCCATTTATTCCCCCTCCCCAATTCATTTACTTTTTATTTTTGTTTTCTTTGGTTTTCTAAAAAAAATATTTTTATATTCTTTTATTCTTTGTTAGTTCTATTGTATTTTCATCATTTATTTTTTCAATTTATTTATCTCTTAGTTATTCTATCCTTCAATATGACCAAGAGGATGGGAAATGACTTTCAGCATAATAGTTTTTTTATTTGTCAATCTGTCTACCCAGTCAATGTCGACACTTCCATCATCATCCACAGTTACTTTATCATAAAAATAAGAATAATGATTTATCATCTAAATATAAGTACATGTATAAAATATACAGTAGTTGACATCATGAAGGTCATCTAATGTTTTTGTTATGGTCATTTCGTCCTTTTCATGTGTCGCTAATGACAAAAATATGGGTGTTATATTACGGACAGTGTCAATGTAATAATTTATAAGGTCTTATGATCTATATCAGTCAGCTGACAGTCCTGTGACAGGGCCATTTGATGAATCTAAACTTAAAACGTTTTTTGTTGCTGTTAATAATGTTATGACAGCAAAAACAAGGATTATAGTAATAAATAAGAAAACATGTACTATATTAAGCAACTAATAACCACTAGCATAATTTCGTGGTTTAATCACAGACGATTAAATTAGATTTGTGCAGCCCCTCCAGTAGGAAAAATAAGTCTATTGTGTACTTCAATATAACAGCAACCCAACTACGCAGGTAGGTTATAGAAAGTTTACACTTAATTGTTTAAACCAACCCCTTTTTGTCTCATTTTTTTTTGAAAGAAACAATACAAAAAGTGAAGATTTACAAAGTTTGATTGATTTTTTTTTTTTTTGCTTAACGTCCAGTGAGAAATATCTCATACATGTTTAGAACGAGATCAAATTAAAAATATATAAAATAGGTAGGTAGGTCCTGTAATAGAGGTCAACCGCGATGAAGGGTGGTAAATGTGGACTGCCAATTGATAAGAGGGTAAAAGGCATAGGGGCAGAACTTTAGACATGCAAGAGCCTAACTATAGACTCATCAATGAGTTTTTCCTTAACACGCAGAGTGCTTGGCACGGATGTGACCGTGTATTTAATTAACATGGATAATAAATAAAAAGACAAACAGACAAATAAATGTACAATTCACAATAAAGATCTAGGTGTTGCTTTGTGGACATTGCTTTGTGACATTGCAATTGAGGTTAAGGTAAAGAATCAGTCGAAAACTGCATCTTTTCCCGATAAGTCATAGTAGTACGGTGACCAAGTAAGGAAAAGTCGCTTATTTAAGGAGTTTAATCGTCATTCGGACTATATGGCTATAAATCACAGTATTGGTAGTTCAAAGGTTAAACTTAACATTTTGACTTGTCGTCAAAAAATCGTACGGTTCAATTTTTGTGAAATGGGCTTTTAAATAAGTTAATTTACTTGAAAGAAAAATCGACTTTGAAAAGTTCTGAGGTTCACATTGTAAAAGAACTCCCGTAATATGGTTTCTGTTGATATATACTTTGTTGTTACACCTTATTTTAACGATTTCAAACAAAGTTTAGCAAAATTAATCCGTTATTGAAGAGTTTATGTAAAAGTTTGACACTACGAATATTGTACATTAATTTTTTTACTAGAGTACGTTACAACTCAATTTCATCATCTGTTTTTACGCAAAATGTAAAATAATCAACATTCATATGATATTTCATACCTTTAATAATCAATAATATCAAATTCATTTATCTCAGAAGCATTATTTCAGCAATTCAAGCAAGGAAAAAGTCTTAACGCTCATATGAAGGAGATATTCGAAGCCCATATACAGCCTCTTATAGATTCATATAAGCCATTTGACTGTGTTGTATCACTTATATTCGAATATTGAAATGTGTTCCTTGAAGCAGTAAATAGTCTGATGTCAAATGTTAGAGCAGAATAAAGGCAACAGTAGTATATCGATGTTTAAAACTCATAAATCGATAGAAAAAAAACCAAATCCGGGTCACAAACCAAAACCGAAGGAAACGCATCAAATATAAGAGAACGACGACACAACATTAAAATGTAACCAGACAGAAACAAACTTAGCATTAGACAAAATTTGATGAGAATAACAAATATAACGAGAGGGTAACTGGTCACTTGTTTGAGATCGTCATTTCAAATGTTACCGTACCAATTACAGAAGGAGTATGCCAGTTTAAGTACTCGATATGCTTCACCTTTCTGAGAATTTTGAGCACCTTTTATAGTTGGTGACTTTGCTATTAGACAGAATCCTAGACATTTCAACGGTATGCGGACCGACATGGCAACAAAAAGACCGTTATAATAGCCTCAAGGGGATCCGGTTGCGATGTATAGGCATAACAAATCAAAAGTGCGCTTGTTAGATGGACCCTTACTAGACATTTCCTTAAATCCTGTAGTCGTGTAATGCTGGAAAGATGCAAAATCACATGAGGAAACAAAACCAACAGCAATGAAGGGAGATGAAGATATATATAATACGATGTGGTATGAGTGCCAAATGAATGAGGCAACTCTTTATCCAAGTAATAATTAAAAGTGAAGCATAATAGGTCAAGACACGGCCGTTAACACGGAGCCTTGGCTCACACCGAACAGCAAGTTACCCATAATAATTATTAGTGTAAAACCATTCAAACGGAAAGACCAACGGTCTTATCTATATAAAAACGAGAAACGAGAATCACTCATGAACCACATAAACAGACGACAACTATAATGATGGAAAATTGTATGTTGGAAAAGGAAAATAAAATAAAGTAAACTTAGACAAATAAACTAATAAATAAATAAAATTGAATTAAATCGTATTGCTAAAGCTCCAAGGCAAAGTATGTGACGTAAGATTAAGTTATAAATAGTTTCGTCTTTTTTTAATAATATAGTTAATCTCATTTCTAGAGTTCTTTTGATCAAAGCTATTAATCTGACGTTGAGAAATAAATTAAATAAACTGTCATCTTTTAAAAGAATAAAAATGTTTGTAATTTGCCGTAGGACAATAACCCTTAAAGTGTTTCTATTGTCCACTTAATAATTCTGTAAAGTAAGTAAAGATTTTGATAATCCTTTAATTGCTTTTACGTAACTAAATAAAATACATGTCAATCATATAAATCTATAACATAAAAAGAGAATAGTTGACCAATAAAAAGTAACTTCATAATATTCAAAATTGACGCTTAAATTTCATTGGTGAATAAAATAATTCCAATCAGCACGTGATGTTGGGGTTAAAAAGGGAACACCGCAAACTCCCAACATCACAGATCACATATCACACTTTAATGTAGATTGCTGTTTGGAATAAATAATTGAAACATCATTGTATTTTATTCACCAGCGCCAGGCCTCGAAAGGAGAAAGTGTCCGAGATGAGGGACACGACAGCAGAAGGTATTACATAGACCTGAATATGAGCGAGCTAGTATTCCCCAGATTACAGAGCGAAGATATTGTCCGAGGCTAATTTAGATTCCTTATTCGAGAATACGATATAAGCGAGAATAGTCCCCAGTAAATGATGCCAGTCCCCGACATTAAAGCTAACTAACGTTTTGGCGGAAAAGGGGAGACAACCCGATAGTGCAGCGATTCTTCCCCCTTTTCCCGCATTACAGATGGTGGAGCAAGAGGAAAGATCCTTGGTACCTCAAAACTCAAAAACCGGCGTTTGGTGAACTAATATTTCAAAGAACCAGTCTAAAGTGAAACTTTACAAAAGAATTCGGACCTACAAAAGGTGTTATATACCGAAAAAATGGAAATTTCCTAAAGTTTGAACCTGGAACATTATACCTGTTGTATGTGATTAGCTTTTCGGAACCTATCGTTATTCAAATTTGCGGAGAAGACATGAAGAAAAATCGGAACAATACAGAAACTGAACTAAAACGAAATTATCGGACCATAGTGATTATGTTTTCAAAATATTGTGTGAATTGATAATGTATATATATGTGTAAATACTGTGTGAGTATTGGTATGTGTGATTTGTTAAAAAAAAGATTTGCTAAATTAAAAATAATTCAAATTCTTTAAAAAGAATAAGTAAGTTTAACTAATGGAAAATGATCATATAATATGTGAGTTAACGTAAAATAAGCGAAAACGGTTTAAAAAATAGGCTTATAACATATTCATAAAAAAAGGTGAAGTCGAAATTCCTTTTACTTAATGGGCAAACGTTGATTTGCAAAAATCCTTTTGTAAAGTAGAGATAGAACACCGGTTAGAAAAACGCTATAAAAATAGTAATGATGGAAAATATAAGTAAATGAAAATAAATAAAATAAAAAAATGTGTTGGAAAACAATAAATAAGACGAAGAAAACAAGGAAGGCAAATAATGTAAATGGTCGTTGAAAAATAATGAAGAACAAGATTCGTTCATGAAAATATGAAATAGAACATTAATGAATTTAAAATATAATATTATTTGGAAGCTAAAGTTCAGGCGGTTAATATTCATTAAACTATGAAGGATTAAAAGAAATGCCTTTGTTTAGATGAGAACCATAAAATAATGCCTCAAATTTTAACTTGCAAAAAAATAAAAATACACAAATTTAACATCTGTATAGAAATTAAGTTGAAATTGATATGTAAATTTCCCTTTAAGAGAAATAAAGGTTGTTTGAGTCGTAAGAATTCTGGGTATTCATGACACCCTTAAAATTAGTGCTATGTATGGATTCGCCATCCATATAAAAACGTGACCAAATCAAACATAAATAGTCTCTTAAAGATTAATTTTGATATAAATTGAAAAACTTTCTAGGTAATCAAAATGTTGTAGAGTAATTATACACTTTGTTTAAAAACGTGTCTAAAATAAGAACTAAAGCAGTATATTAGTATTTGAGAAAGAGTATTTAAGTCATGTACTTTGAGGGTATGACTCACGATAGAATTTGGAATCGGAGCAAACTACCAAAGAAAACGGGCATACGCCGAAAAATGGGTATGACACCGAGGTAGATTTGGAGTTCGAGCAAACTATCAAGAATGTGGGCTTATCACCTAGTAATTTGATTAAATACATAGAGGATAAAAACTGCTTAAATATGAAAAATGAATAAAATGAACAAAGAACGAACGCCATTATACCTTGTAAATAAATCAACACCGTTGAAAGAAAAATAAATAGGACCATCATCAAAATGATAACCTTTGAAAAATCTTGTCCTATGAATAGCACTTTGAAATATAAGTATGTAAATCAACATTTACTTGAAACAATAAAATGGATAAAAAATTGGGGCATAGGACATTTGAGCGAAAAAGAAAAAAGCACATAGGGTCATTTGAGCGCCGACTTCATAGGACATTTGAGCGCCGGGATATTAACCTTACCTGAGTTTTCAGACAGGACATTTGAGCGAAATTTTCCCTGATAATTTTACACGAATTAAGATTTTTTTTTTACTTATATAACAGATGAATCGTTATTTCCCCCTCATCTCTGGGCCGAAGTTCCATCCTCGTTAAAACGTACTAACAATGGGCCCGAATCATTTCATGCCCATTATAACGAGCAGTTCTATCACAGTCATCCATCAATTTATACTTTCCTTGACACTATTATCAAATTGCAATCTGTGACTTACATAAAAATTCGGAGTTTGAACATTGATGCACCGCAGAGCCGAACAGAAAAGGAGAAGGAACAGAATCTCCGGGATTTGCATTCGAAATACTGCCAGCAGGAAATTACGAGGGATTTTTATGTCAGAAGCCTGGGATATAAGTTCCAAGCCCGAACAGACTTGTAAATAATGCCGTTGCCGAGTTTTATGTTTTATGACAGTGCTTTGTTTTTAGTGCTTTGTTTACAATTAAAAGATGTTTTAATCTTTTTGTTGGTAAACTCCTCATTTAATGAACTATATTCGTAAGAAAATGTGGTATGATTGCCAATAAGACAATTCTCTATCCAAGACTTGTTTTCGCTCAAATGTCCTACGCTTATTCTTATTTTCGCTCAAATGTCCTAAAATTTAGGCGCTCAAATGTCCTATACTTTGGCGCTCAAACGTCCTTTTTTTTCGCTCAAATGTCCTGTCAATGCGCTCAAATGTCCATTGCCGAAAAATTGATAATGCTAAATAAACTCATAAATAAAATTGCGGGAGCAATTTTTTCGAACAACAGGGATATATAATGATGGAAAATTGTATGTTGGAAAAGGAAAATAAAATAAAGTAAACTTAGACAAATAAACTAATAAATAAATAAAATTGAATTAAATCGTATTGCTAAAGCTCCAAGGCAAAGTATGTGACGTAAGATTAAGTTATAAATAGTTTCGTCTTTTTTTAATAATATAGTTAATCTCATTTCTAGAGTTCTTTTGATCAAAGCTATTAATCTGACGTTGAGAAATAAATTAAATAAACTGTCATCTTTTAAAAGAATAAAAATGTTTGTAATTTGCCGTAGGACAATAACCCTTAAAGTGTTTCTATTGTCCACTTAATAATTCTGTAAAGTAAGTAAAGATTTTGATAATCCTTTAATTGCTTTTACGTAACTAAATAAAATACATGTCAATCATATAAATCTATAATAACATAAAAAGAGAATAGTTGACCAATAAAAAGTAACTTCATAATATTCAAAATTGACGCTTAAATTTCATTGGTGAATAAAATAATTCCAATCAGCACGTGATGTTGGGGTTAAAAAGGGAACACCGCAAACTCCCAACATCACAGATCACATATCACACTTTAATGTAGATTGCTGTTTGGAATAAATAATTGAAACGTCATTGTATTTCATTCACCAGGTATGTAAATTATTAAAGTATAAACTATTTCAAATTGTATTTTAAAAGTAAGAATTTAGCTTCTGATTTAATAACTTAGTTTCGTATTTAAAACTTAACTTAAATTTATAAAAGATTTTCATTAACAGAAATTAGTTAAAACAAAGTTTACTATTTAGATCACAGATCACATATCACACTTTAATGTAGATTGCTGTTTGGAATAAATAATTGAAACGTCATTGTATTTCATTCACCAGCGCCAGGCCTCGAAAGAAGAAGTGTCCGAGATGAGGGACACGCGAGATGATGGTATTACATAGACCTACATATGAGCGAGCTAGTATTCCCCAGATTACCGAGTGAAGATATTGTCCGAAGCCCCATTATGATAGAGACGCTCAAACCTTAAAATGCACCAAAGCGAGAAAAGTCCCTAGTGAAAGAAGTCAGTCCCCCGATATTTAAGTGTAACTAACGTTTTGGAGGGAAAGGGGAGACAACCCGACAGTGCAGCGATTCTTCCCCCTTTTCCCGCATTACACAACCACTAAACATCAGATTCCTGACTTAGGAAAGGTGCAAATAGTTTTTAATGGGTTTTAATGGTACTAAATCGTCTTTCTTTTCGGAAAAACATGTTATTGCCATTTTAAACCATTTGAATGAACCATGACTTATCCCTTTGAAGTAGTGTCCCATCATCCATGTCTTATAAATATCTCTTCTAGAATGCATGCTGCGATATTGAAGATATTTTGCTCACAGTTTGCGCACTTTCTCGACCTTCTTTGGTACCATCACTCAAACTTACCTCAGAGATGGTATGGAATTGGTTCATTGTATTGATGTTAAGAAAAGTGAAACATTCGGTGACCTTGCAGCTGACAATAACAAAAATATTTCCCAATATTTGCTATAGCGCACACAGTAGCAGATATTTTTGACCCCTACGACACCAGAACAACTCTATGAAGTCTGCTGAAAGGAAACTACGAACAAAGACCACAGCTTTCACCAAAGTGTATCAGATTACTAGTATTTAAGGGAGAAGTATACCTGATTGGAAGAAGTTTCTTTCTGTTAAAGAACACAATCAGGCTCTCCTTAATTTCTTTGGTAGTTTTATTCGTCAAAACTTTGACAATCCCCTATGAATCGACTTGGTTGTGACCTTTAATTAGCCAGAGCGTTTGTAAGTCCCGATATTGTCAAAGATATTTAAATCAACAATTTTAATGACTGTCGAAACTTGTTTAGCACCCAAGAGGAGGACGATTCGCGTATGGTACTCAATGGCCTAAACTTTGACAAGAAGTTCAAGGAATGGGAAAATGCGGAAGAAGAATCATACGAACGAATGTGATTGTTTTGTGCGTTCACTACTACAAACGTATGATACATACAAATGGGCTATGGGCGCAGATCGGTAT
This sequence comes from Mytilus trossulus, assembly GCF_036588685.1. Lineage (NCBI taxonomy): Eukaryota > Metazoa > Mollusca > Bivalvia > Mytilida > Mytilidae > Mytilus > Mytilus trossulus. The sequence continues at coordinate 37,302,830 of NC_086384.1, read as the reverse complement.
CATCAGAGTAAAGGGTTGGGGCATATTTTTTCTCATATATCAACTAAGTGACTCTCCCTAACCATTTGTAAACTATTGCCTCCTGTACATGCACTTACCGAATGCCACACAGCTTCGTTTCTGTTTTGAGGAAGTAAACAAACTGTCTACAAGCACCACTTTTTCAGTGGTTTTGCAGAGCTTCGTTAATAATTACAGAAATAAAGCCTTTGTTTGGGCTTGAAAGTTAATTTCAAAGCTTTATTATCAAATCATTCCATCATGATATTTATACAATTATGCGTCAAACTTGCCACCAGTGAAGATGTAAGTTTAGTCAGGCTACCTCCATGTGAAGCGGCACTGAAACAGCATGTTTAACGTACTTCGTTTCAAACTAATATTTGGACCACATTTTACTTTGCGGACCGCCCTATATCGTCACGCTTAGAATATATACGATCGGCGCGAGTTATATGATTCATTACACCCCGTGTATTTTAAGGGCAGGTGTCAGCATAAATTCTTGCAGAATCTTGTGTTTTCATGTGAGGGAAAATCTTTATGTAAAATTCAAAACAAAACCGTATATGTTCAGAGCTTCGCTCCTGAAAAAAAATTGAAAAATGTAGAAATAATTTCCAATCATGTTATTTGACAGACGAACCAGAGTATACGACGGCTTAATTTTGTTGCGTGGATCTCTTTGATTGGATTTTTAAATTGTACCTTTTTTCGAGGTATTGAGTGGTTTTTAGTTTGAATGAACTACATTAATGAGCTTTTGCAAAATACACCTTCATGATACATGTAGTAGGCTTCAGGTAAAAAATATCTTTTGCTGATGTTGAATATCAGCCAGCAAGGTAACAACTGTAACTTTAATAGAATATGTGTTGATCTTTTATAATAAAACAAGTGTTTGAAAAACGCCAATTTTTAGAGTAAATCAACGTCCTTTTTTCTTTATTTTTACATTTTCGAGATAAAAAAATGTTTGTTTCTGTATTTTAACCTATATTGTTGTAGAAATCTTAAAATAAAAAAATATGGAGAAAAAAATTAATAACAGAATTTGATCTTTGACCTTATTTTATGCAAAACTGTAACCACATTTCCTTTTGACGACATCGATATTTCAAAAGTACTAATTTTTCCGAATCCAATGATATATAATATAGCCATATAGTATGTTTGAAACGGAAGCCGATAAGGGCCATTAATTTTTTTTTTATGTCGTTATTACGACATAGCATGTCGTAATTTCGACATAACATGTCGTTATTACAACATCGCTATGTCGTAATTTCGACATAACATGTCGTTATAACGACATCACTATGTCGTAATTTCGACATATCATGTCGTAATAACGACATCACTATGTCGTTTTAACGACATAGCTATGTCGTAAGAACGACATAGCTATATTTAAAAGAATATGTATTATGATTGGCATGAGACTTAATGACACAGAAATTAATAATTATACGTCATCATAATGCCCCCGATAATTTGAAAAGCCCCCGCATAGTCAGCTATAAAAGAGAGAGGAAAGGTACCAGAGGGAGAGTCCCCGAAATGCTGTGCGGCAGACAGTGTTATTATTCAATTATTAGCTCCCTTGGTAAAACTCCAAATTTCATATTTAATGTATTCTATTGTTAAATAATTTACAAGAAGCTTATTAAGTATATATTTGTTAATTGCATAGCTTTTGCTATTTGAATTCATTGATTAAAGATATTTATTTATATTGTAAAGATTAATATTTGCATCGTCGCAAAATCTTTGGTTACCTTCTTTGGATACCTTCAGTGAAAAACTTATATTTTTTATAGATACCAATTTAGATTATCATTGTCCATCGTGCTAGGGCTATACAATTAGAGACAAATCGTTTAAATCTTCCATAATTTATAGATTTACAAGTTACCGGTCGTAAAAGAGCTATGCAGTCACACATGTTGGAAGAATGAAATGTGAAATTATCAGAGGACTGAATTTGTACAACCAAGTCAAGCCAAGCTTTCCATCTCCCTTTCAATAAGCGCAAACTACATGGCTTCTTGGTATAAGGGTGTATTGAAGTATTGATTGCTCTATTTCTAGTTTCAAACGTTGGGCACGCGCGATGTTCCTACAACCCCATGGATTTAAAACAGAATCTTCGAAATTTCATTCGCAAAACAAAATAAAAATGTTAGAAAACACGAATCAATATTAAAACAAATTCAATAAATGTTTTTAATTATGTATTTACAGCTCTTGATCATCTCCTAAGTAATATCTAGTATATTTGAGGATTAAAATAAGAAAGATATGTGGAAAAAACGGATGTTCCGTCCAACGTTACATTTATGAAAAACTGTTTAACTCTTATAATGTATAGTGATCTTATTTCTTATTCTCTGATCTTCTTGATTCTTGACAGGAACAACGACATGTGTCGGTTCTTTGTGGCGTTAAAGCTGTTATTTTACCAAATTTCATTTGACTCGACTGCATATTATAGCCGAAAATGAATAAAAATAGTAAGACAATAATAATATCTAACAAAATTACAAATATTTGCCTCATGTGAGTTCAAATATTGCTGATTCAATAAAATTTTCTCTACACGGTCGTTTTTCAAACGGTAGTCATTTTGTCCAAGTTGATATTTCATTTTTCAAAGCGGTTAACGCGTATTTTTTATAATTGATCAAAACAAAAGTTAGATATACGCAGAGTAAAAAATGCCAAGATTCTTTTCTTATTAACTACATATTTGGGTCTTAAAGGAATAAAATGCGTCCATACATTACAAAACGGTAGCCAATTTTTCCAAACGTCTGAAAACGTCTAAAATCCTAAAGACGCTAATTTCTGACGTTAAATGTGCTAAAGTTTCAATTAATGATTATGATAATTAAAACAAATCGTGTTATGAAATTTGGAAAAAAGATGTTGATGATTGCTGCCGAAAAAAAGAATAGTGCATGTTGCTATAGACTCCGCCCAGGGACATAGGTTCGACACAGGTTAAATTTTGCAATTTTTATTAATTGTTTAGCTTTTAACGATTTATTTAAAAAAAAAATGGAAATGGGGGGAAAATCCCATTATATAAAATAAATTGAAATATATGTAACGGAAGTACTCCGAAATAATTTAAAGTCGTCACTTCAGTTAGGTGCAATCACCAATATCAAAAGACTAAATACCAGTTCACGGAATGTTTTTCTTCGCGACTTGTCCTGCTATTCATGTTATAACTGTCATGATGAAAGTAATTTTTGTACTAGCGAAGCCGGAACTTTCCGTCAATATCAACTTGTGCATGAAATGGAGGTAATTGAAAGACGAATCCCAAACAGCGACAAAAACCGTTTCATCGAATTAGAAAAAAACGGGATTATATTTTTATTTGCCGTTTTCGCGGACGATCCAGGAGTAGATTACTATATTTTAAAAAGTATATATCTGAAGATGACTTGGGAAATAATTCTCAAGCCAAGGTTCAAGTAATTGAAGGGGTGTATTTCGACAACTTATGTGACAGGGAAAATACAATTCTATTCAAATTTAACCAAGGGTAAAAATGTTCGATTTACTTGCAGAGTGTCAGATATATTTGTATTGGGGATGAATTAAGATATAGACATTTTACAATGACAGATGATATGCAACTTGAAAGTCAAACATCCTATGATAAAAAAAATATGAAAACCGTATACATGTATTTCCGTCCCATCTTTTCTTCCTACATTACTTGCGACAGTACTGCATTTTTAGTTGAAATAACTTAAAGGGTAAACATTATTATATCGATTTCCACAACTCGAGGTAATTTTAGATAAAATGACATCAAAAAACGAACAGAACCAGAATCAACCAACAATATAAAAAACCGAATAAAACTTGCAAAAATTAATCGAAATCAAAACCCCTCTTCGACGCCGCATTCTAAGTATAACGTGTTGTCGGAACATCGGGCCCAACGTTTGAAAGTAACATTAGAGCAATTGATAATTTCATTCACTCTTATTTAAAAAGAATCCATGTAGTAGGCGCTTATTTAAAAAAAAATGGCATGCTTAGCTGGATATTTACTCTCTCATATTCACATAGTATTATCTATCTCAACTGTCTGTACATCCAGTATTTTTATAGACTTTAAATGATTTGAAATGTTTTTGGTACATTCAGAAAGTTTCACATATTCTTTTTCTCTGGCAAATGTAGCAGAAAACCCACACTTCCCCCCAGTAAACTTCTGCAATGGACAATGTGTCGTCTTTTTGTCAACATTGGCAGCCATTGAAACATCGCCCTCTATGTAAACATTCTTCTAAGGGAGGTAATTGGGATAATTCCACTGATGATTAATTCAATATTCTGAGGTCTTATATTTCATATTTCACGATCATTGTCATTACTTTTTTTTCTTTAAACTTAAAAAAGTACTGTTTTTCTTATATATACAGATTATAACTTTCTTATTAACAGTTGCAAAAAAAAATTGGAAATGAACAAAGTGGGTAACATTACTATGCATGTATAGTACTCTGAAATGGACAGTAATGGGAAATTTAGACCAAAAATTTTCACAAACCTTATTTTTACGAATTTTTTTTTTTTGTATTTCTAAAATTAATAAGGAAGTCAATTCCCAAAATTAAGAACTTTGGAAATTTTTACTTAACCACCCTTTGTTATACGACTGCATGGTTCTTAGGAAGAACTATACTTAAACGTTAATTTATCAATCTCAAATATTTATTATAAAATATATAATTCTCTCACTGAAGGTTTCCAAAGAAGGTATCCAAAGATTTTGCGACGATGCAAATATTAAACTTTACAATATAAATAAATATCTTTAACCAATGAATTCATATAGCAAAAGCTATGCAATTAACAAATATATATTTATTAAGCTTCATGTAATTTATTTAACAATAAAATGCATTGAATATGAAATTTGGAGTTTTACCAAGGGAGCTAATAATTAAATGATAACACTGTCTGCCACACAGAAATTTGGCGACTCTCCCTCTGGTACCTTTCCTCCCTCTTTTATAGCTGACTATGCGGGGGCTTTTCAAATTATTGGGGGCATTATGATGACGTATAGTTGTTAATTTCTGTTTCATTTAGTCTCTTGGCAATCATAATACATATTCTTTTATATATAGCGATGTCGTTACGTTATGTCGAAATTACGACATAGCGATGTCGTAATAACGACATGTTATGTCGAAATTACGACATGCTTTGTCGTAATTACGACATAAAATATTTTTTTTGAATGGCCCTTCCGTAGTTTGACGATTAAATCTAAAAAATATTGTGTCTGGTCACCGTACTACGGAAGCCGATAAGGGCCATTAAAAAAAGCATTTTGCTATTTGAATTCATTGGTTAAAGATATTTATTTATATTGTAAAGTTTAATAATCAATCAAATAATGCGATGTCGTTATTACGACATAGCTATGTCGTTAAAACGACATAGTGATGTCGTTATTACGACATAGCTATGTCGATAATACGACATAGCTATGTCGATAATACGACATAGCGATGTCGTTATAACGACATGTTATGTCGAAATTACGACATAGCGATGTCGTAATAACGACATGTTATGTCGAAATTACGACATGCTATGCCGTAATAACGACATAAAATTATTTTTTTGGAATGGCCCTTATCGGCGTCCGTACCATTTTACGTTAGCAAAGTCTTTATGATTATCTCCCCTGTAACTGTATCGTATGCTCTTAAACATCCTGCACATCATTCAAACGGACACACCTCTATAACTCCGGATCTGGAAAAGAAAAAAAGACAAAAAAGAAACATGGGGTTTACAATGCTGACGTATGTTGAAAACTAGTACATGTCGTAATAACGACATGTTATGTCGAAATTACGACATGCTATGCCGTAATAACGACATAAAATTATTTTTTTTGAATGGCCCTTATCGGCGTCCGTACCGTTTTACGTTAGCAAAGTCTTTATGATTATCTCCCCTGTAACTGTATCGTATGCTCTTAAACATCCTGCACATCATTCAAACGGACACACCTCTATAACTCCGGATCTGGAAAAGAAAAAAAGACAAAAAAGAAACATGGGGTTTACAATGCTGACGTATGTTGAAAACTAGTACATGTGTATATAAAATCAAAACTTATATGAATCATGGCAAGGCATGCTGATCATCTGATGGAATTCGTAAAATAAAGACAGGTAAAGTTAAACTGCTTGTATGACTGATTACTCTTGCAAAGTCGGAAATATGTAACATATAGATACACAATTTGTAAAATCGTATTTTGGAACATCAAAAAGTAAAACTATTTCACCAATTATGTTTCTTCGTATCACTTCAAGGCCGGAGTAAAAACATGTCAAGCTCATATCATAGCTATTTCGCATATTGGCATGCGCATAGAATCAAACTCGTGCTGAAATAGACCGAACTAGTTAGCATTCAGAGTATACCATCACATAAGGGTAATACAGTGTAACCTGCCTAATCCGACACCTGAGTATTCCATCACCCTGCTCAAACCGACACATTTTCCTGGTCCCAAAACCTGCCTATCTTTGCAGAAAAAAACTGCGTATTCCGACATGCTGTTCGATCAGTCAGACATTTTTTCCTGGTCCCCCCAGTGTGTCGGATAACACGCGTTTCATTGTAACTCCTTTGTAAATTGAAATATTTAGAACCGCTTTTAGGACAGACCCAAAATAATACGTATAAGCCAACTCTTTTTGACCTATTAACATGTTAACTATACCTATATGGAAGCTTCTTTACTAAAAATAAAAACAAAGGAAAGAGAAATTTTACAAGCAGTTATTTTTTTGAAATAAATATAAAAAGATAGTAAAATTGTTGTTTCACAGGCAGTACATCTTTGAAATACACCGCCAAAATGAATATTTACTGACTTTTATGTACCATTTCAAGTAAACAAAACTATCAACTTTGTTATATATGTCAGTTCGGTGTTAAAACTGTTCATGACCTAAAAGTACTGCGTCAGAAACATTATGCTGACCTCTGCGTACTTAGATAAACACTGCAAACAACACCCGAATTTAACAGATTTATACACGATCTCATCATTACAAAGCTGTCCCAAATCAGTTCCAGCCTAATCAAATCTTTCTAATGGGTAAAAAAAAAGACATTTCAACGTTTTCTTATAAAAAAACCAAACTTCCGTCAATTTATTTTTGGGTGCTGTTTTATTTTGTTCCACAAGATGATGTTTAGATATTCGGTACATGATATTAACCAGTTATTCCGCTTTTGAAAATTCATTGCTACACGGAACTCATTCCGTATTTATGTTTTCCGCAAAATTTTATTTCGATTGAATGGGCTTGGTATCATTTCATAGTTTTCTCTCCTGGCATATTTGAAACAAGCATTTTAGTGACATATCTCATAAAAGAGGGACTAAAGATACCAGAGGGACAGTCAAACTCAGTGATCGAAAATAAACTGACATCACCATGGCTAATAAATAAAATTAGATTGGATTGATTGATTGCTTAACGTCCAGTGGCAAATATTTCATGCATATTCAGGACGAGAACAAGTTCACAATAAATACAATAGGTAGGTTGATACAATAGAGGCCACCTGGGATGATGGTCGGAGAAATTTGGACTGCCATCGGAAAAAGAGGGTATATTGGATAGGGACAGTAATTTTGCCTAGCAACAGGCAACCTACGGACCCCTCAGAGAGTTGTTGCAAGGGTTCTTAAAGTGCAAAGAGCGTGGCACTCTCTTTACACGAGGCATCGGATTTAACGTCCCCTTTCTGACCGGACGTGACTGCGAACTTGATACATCCCGCACAGCCAAACGGACGCCCCACTTCGGCAAGCGTTTAACTGCCGGTCGGGAGAAGACCAAGTGACCATATTTCTATACCCCAGTCACCCTTGGGGAGTAATAAATAAAAAGACATGCAGACAAATAAAAATACAATTCAGAATAAAGATCTAGGTGTTGCTTTTCGGACATTGCTTTGGGACATTGAATTTGAGGGTAAGGTCACAGGTCAGTTTAATTTTATAGATTTTAACCTTTACTATAACTGTCATATTGGTAGAAGATTAAATCTTCTGAATTAAGTTGGTAGACTTATGAACTTGTAAAAGGTCAATCTGCAAGTTGCATTGTTTTTCACTAATTTAATATAAAAGTACACAAAAACCATATCAATGGGTAACCTTTGATATCAAACCCGAAGTGCCGCGGTTCAACAATGGAAGCAAACTGTAAGTATTTCTCGTTTCTCGTGTTTTTTCCCTGTCTTAATGGTTTTACAATAGTCTTTTAAGACCCGTTATAGCTTGCTATTTAATTTGAGCTAAAGCCAAATGTTGAAGGCTGTACTGCGACTTATAAATGTTAACTTTTTATACATTGGGACTTGTCTCTCTTACCACATCTTCTAATAATAATTAGGTACAAATCAGCGTTGCTGAATATTTTTTTTGCAAATACAAATGCAAAATATTGTTGCAAATTTCCTGTATCATGCTATGAAGAAGGTACTGCATTTGTATGTCTACATCATATTAACGCCCCCATTTTGAAATTTTTGTATTTGGCTGTGTATTTATACATCTCAAAAAACAAAACATGCGCGTTTGTGGAGCTTGGTTTGAAAAAATGTAACTTGATGATGTGCTCTGATTTTAATTACCGCCACACACCTCATCTCCAACCAACGCATCTTTCCCCTTTCTGTTTTGTCTTTTCAGTCGTACGATCAAAGGTTATGTGAACATATCTGTGTCCAAGGAAAATCATTGCCTACGATCGAAGGTTAGGTGAACATATCTGTGTCCACGGAAAATCATTACTTGACACAGGATTTTTTTTTATACCTTCACAGAAATTTCAACTACGATGTATTAAAAATTGTAACCAAGATTTTTATCTTTAAAGTTTAAGTGCTGTCTTGATTTGAGAGGCGTTCTCGGCCCTTTTGATTCGGCTTTGTACATACAAATAACGTGAGAAAGGAAACATATTTATATTGTCCGCCTCATATCACAAACCTTTTGCAAACCGTCATTCATATCAGTTTTGAATGTTCTTTTGACCTAAACGACATTTTAATGATTGAAGGGAAATTATCATGGGATGATAATTTGGAATCGGTATGTAGCTAAGGAAGGAAGGGAACAGATTAATATTTTCCGCCTCATACAAAAAACGTTTTGCAAACCGTCATTTATATCAATATTGGATGTACTTTTGACTTAAGCGAATTTTTAATGATTGTTGGGTTATTATCATGGGATGGAAATTTAGAATCGGTAGGGAGCTAAGGAAGAAACAGATTTATATTTCCGCCTCATACAACAAACGTTTTGACTTAAGCGACTTTTTCATGATTGTATGGTTATTATCACATGTCCAGAAGAAAAATAAATGTCATCATCAAGTATAAAAGTGTCATTACAATTGATATCAATGACCATAATAATATAAAATGTATAATTACTTTAGGATGTATACATTAAAGAAATTATACTGCAAACTCATAAATCAGAAAAAAAATAAGAACAAGATGAAAATTGATATCAATGTCTTTTATATCATAGCTATTTTGCATATTGGCATGCTCATAGAATCAAACTCGTACTGAAATAGACAGAACTAGTCAGCATTCAGATTATACCATCACATAAGGTTTATACAGTGTAACCTGCCTAATCCGGCACCAGAGTATTCCATCATCCTGCTCAAACCGACACATTTTCCTGGTCCCAAAATCCGTCTGCGTATTCCGACATGCTGCTCGATCAGTTCGACATCCTTTCCTGCCCCCCCCCCCCTTGTGTGTCGGATAACACAGGTGTCATTGTTACTCCTTTGTAAATTGAAATATTTAGAACCTCACAGAATCAAAATAATACGTATAAGCCAACTCTTTTTGACCTATTAACATGTTAACTATATATATATATGGAAGCTTCTTAACTAAAAATAAAAACAAAGGAAAGAGATATTTTACAAGCAGTTATTTCTTTGAAATAAATATAAAAAGACAGTAAAAGTGTAGTTTCACAAGCAGTAAATCTTTGAAATACACCGCCAAAATGAATATTTACTGACTTTTATGTACCATTTCAAGTAAACAAAACTATCAACTTTGTTATATATGTCAGTTCGGTGTTACAACTGTTCATGCCCTAAAAGTTCTGTGTCAGAAACATTATGCTGACCTCTGCGTACTTAGATAAGCACTGCAAACAACACCCGAATTTAACAGATTTATACACGATCTCATAATTACAAGCATTATTCTAATGGGAAAAAGTTAGTATTACATTTTCCCAGCATTAGGTTGGTCTTTTGTGTACCCAAGGCAGGTGAAGGAAGTCAAATAAGGAGCGCTGGGATTAGAAGTAAGGGTATAATATATATTTTTTATTTATCTATGAATAACTGTAGTGTGTAAATTTACAATATACATTTTAAAACATATTGAAATATTTTCTGGATAATTATTCGAAAAGGTTCCAAAATTTCATAAATTTTGTGTAAAATGACGGTAGGCATTGATGACATAAACAAGCTCCGTTAGAAATTGGTCATGATACTATTTAGCTTAATTTATTTTAAATAGAGTAATATAGTACTCAAACCACACATAACTGTTTTATTCAGGTTTTTATTATAAAAAGTGGTAAATTTAGAGAATGTCAGTATTGTCGCCTATGACAGTATACATAGTACCATTTTCCCTAATGAGCTGTTCCAAATCAGTTCCAGCCTAATTAAATCTTTCTAATGTTTCGATAGAAAGACCTTTCAACCGAAACGTGTTCTAATTAAAAAAAAAACTTCCGTCAATTTATTTTTGGGTGCTGTTTTATTTTGTTTCACAAGATGTCGTTTAGATATTTGGTACATGATATCAACCGCTTTTGAAAATTCACTGCTAAACGGAACTCATTCCGTATTTATTTTTTCCGCAAAATATTGTTTCGATTGAATGGATCTGGTATCATTTCATAGTTTTCTCTCCTGTCATATTTAAAACAATGGATCTGGTATCATTTCATAGTTTTCTCTCCTGTCATATTTAAAACAAGCATTTTAGTAATACATCTCATCAAAGAGGGGCTAAAAATACCAGAGGGACAGTCGTACTCAGTGATCGAAAACAAACTGACATCGCCATGGCTAATAAATAAAAAGACAAGCACACAAATAAAAGTACAAATCACAATAAAGATCGAGGTGTTGCTTTTCGGACATTGCTTTGTGACATTGAAATTGAGGTTAAGGTCAAAGGTCAGTTTAATTTTATAGATTTTAACCTTTACTATAACTGTCATATTGGTACAAGATTAAATCATTATAGTGTCTTATGAATTAAGTTGGTAGACTTATGAACTTGTAAAAGGTCAATCGCAAGTAACATTGTGCAATCTGCAAGTTGCATTGTTTTTCACTAATTTAATATAAAAGTACACAAAAACCATATGAATAGGTGTATAGTAACCTTTGATATCAACCCGAAGTGCCGAAGTTCAACAATGGAAGCGAACTGTAAGTATTTCTCGTGTCTCGTGGTTTGCCCTGTCTTAATTGTTTTACATTAGTCTTTGAGGACCCTTTATAGCTTGCTATTTGGTTTGAGCTGAAGCTAAATGTTGAAGGCTGTACTTCAACTTATAAATGTTAACTTTTTATACATTGTGATTGGCTCTCATACCACATCTTCTAATAATAATTAGGAACAAATCAGCGTTGCTGAATATTTTTTTTTGCAAATACAAATGCAAAGTATTGTTGCAATTTTCCTGTAACATGCTATGGGTAAGGTACTGCATTTGTATGTCTACATCACATTTAACGTCCCCATTTCGAAATGTTGTATTTGGCAGTCTATTTTTACATCTCACAAAACAAAACTTGCGCGTTTGTGGAGCTTGGTTTGAAAAAATGTAACTTTACGATGTGCTCTGATTTAGAGTACCATCACACCCCTCATCTCCTACGAAAACATATTTCCCTTTTCAGTTCTGTCTTTTCAGTCGTACGAACGAAGGTTATGTGAACATATCTGTGTCCAAGGAAAATCATTGCCTACGAGGCTACGATCGCAGGTTAGGTGAACATATATGTGTCCACGGAAAATCATTACTTAACACAGGATTTTTTTTTATACCTTCACAAAAATTTCAACTACCATGTATTAAAAATTGTAACCAAGATTTTTACCTTTAAAGTTTAAGTTCTATCTTTATTTGATAGGCGTTCTTGGCTCTTTTTGTTTCGGCTTTTCACATGCAAATAAAGAGAGAAAGGACACACATTTATATTGTCCGCCTCATATCACAAACGTTTTGCAAACCGTCATTTATATCAATTTTGGATGTACTTTTGACCTAAATGAATTTTTAATGATTGTATGGTTATTATCATAGGATGGACTTTTGTCATCGGTAGGGAGCTAAGGAAGGGAGGAAAGAGATTTATATTTTCCGCCTCATACAGCAAACGTTTTGCAAACCGTCATTTATATCAATATTGGGTGTACTTTTGACTTAAGCGAATTTTTAATGATTGTAGGGTTATTATCATGGGATGGAAATTTAGAATCGGTAGGGAGCTAAGGAAGAAACAGATTTATATTTTCCCGCCTCATACAACAAACGTTTTGCAAATAGTCATTTATATCAATATTGGATGTACTTTTGACTTAAACGACTTTTTCATGATTGCATGGTTATTATCATATGTCCAAGTGGAAAATGAATGTCATCGTCAAGTATAAAAGTGTCATTTCAATTGATATCAATAACCATAATAATATAAAATGTATAATTACTTTAGGATGCATACATTAAAGAAAAATTATATTGCAAACTCATAAATCAGAGAAATAATAAGCACAAGATAAAAATTGATATCAATGTCTTTGTTAAAAACAAAATTCGCCTTATAATAAAATGTTATTACGATCATGGCTTGTATTTTAATCTTAAGAGGAATTCTAAATGAACATTCATACAAAAGAGGAGCGAACGATACCATAAGGACATTCAAACTCGTTGATAAAACATAAACTGACAACGTCATGGCTAAAAAAAAAAGATAAACGGAAAAACAATAGTACACAAGACAAAACACAGAACAGTTAAGACTAAGCAACACAAAACCCACCATAACTGGTGGTGATTTCAGGTGCTTCGGAAGGGTAAGCAAACCATGGTTAATATGTGGCACCAGTCGTGTTGCGTCATATACGACACGTTGCGATTTAAAAAATCGCATAATCTATATTTATACAGCAGCTTTGATGCAGGCATCTTTGTTTTTGGTTATTATATGTCTAAAAAAATTGGCTACTAGAAAATTTTACCTGCTGACTTGGTTTGCTGATAAAGTTATATGCCATATTCGCGAATTGTTAAATTCCTTATATTACAGACATGGCTGTAATAAAAAAATTCTCACATTTTGTGATTTTCCAAAATCTGCTAAAGCACCAACCATTTATTCAATATAAACAATATTTTTCGACGTACAATGTATTTGAAAATAACAAAAATATGTTTAAGGAACAAGCAAAACGATTTAAAAATAAATGTCGTATTCATTTCCCTCCAATTATTCAATGGGAATTAAAATATTTTTACCTCCTTTCTAAAAAAATATTTTGTTATTTCAAGGATTTTACAACCAAACACTTCGTTTAAAAAAAACCATATTTCATGTCATGACCACATTTCCCCCAAAGATCTGAAGACAAATGGTTGTTGCATTTTTGTTCTGATAACGAATTAGTAATGCATGCTTACAGAAGTAATATCCGTGGGAGTAAATGATAACTGGCAACCATAAAAAATGAGTTTATTTTTCGATTTCGGATACATCAGATGCAAAATTTTAACATCGGTTTTAAGATATTTTTCAATCGACAAACCTCGGGTAACTCCGCTTCTCTCCGCTTCTCTCCGCCATCAGTCGAGTTCAGACGAATGAGTTAGTTTTGTTTACAAAGTACATTAATTGTCATCTATTTCAACTGCTAGCTCATAAAAATATTTCAACGGACATTGTTCCCAATTTTGGTTTTATGATCAAAACCAGGGAAATAAAGTAATTGTTTTATTAGGTTTTTATAATCATTACGACAAAACCTTTCAACATGAAAATAAAAAAATGAAGAAAGAAAAATGGATCTAGTCAAAAAGCAATTATTTCGTGGACAAAAAAGAAAGCAATTTTTGTAATACTAAATATGTCATGAATATGAGTTCATATATTAATCTCTATTCATATTTAAAGTACTGTTTGGTTATTAATAAGCATTCCATTGTTTATGTCCACTAATAAAAAAAAATAAACGTGATTAAAAATTATAAATTAAAAGTACACATAAAAAACTTATTTATTTTCTATTTCCCTCGTAAATTACTAAATACTTTTTTAAAAAGCCCACTAAGAGTAAGGATATAAATCGTGTGGTAAAGAGACTTTTACCATGTTCTCGACTTGGACTTTTTTTGTTTACTTCTTTTGACTTTCAACGAAATTTCAATAGTACCGAAAACTCAAATTTGTTTTTAATTGAAACATAACCATAACTACATAATTATAATATTTAGTTTTTAACAAGCTTCGAGCTTTTATTTAATAAAGGAATCAGGCTATTTAATCATTATATTTATCATTTCAATAAAGCGCGAGGTTTGGCTAGCCACAAAATTAGGTTCAACCCATCATTTTTTCTTTAATGTCCTGTGCCAATTCAGTATTATTGCAGTTGTTAACTGATAGTTCGTTTCTATCATGTTTGATGTTTGAAACCCCTCGGTTTTAGTTTGTAATCCGGATATGTTTTCTCTCAATCGATTTATGATTTTGAACAGCACAGCAGTATACTACTGTTGCCTATCAATATATCATGGAAGTTAAACGAATATAATACTTCCATGAGTATATTTAACACAAAGCTTCATATTTAGAACGGTTTTGTGACCATTATCTGTCTTGCTCTACTGTAACACGGATGACCTATTTACTCTTTAATATTGAGCTTTGTGACAAATCCGATTTTCTTACGATCCAAATATTTTTCGAGCATAAAATTTTAAGATTTTCAACATTATATTTAAAACTGTCTTTAGAGTTAAAATTTGAGACGACTTATTTCATGTCCTTACACTAGTTTTGACAGACCTGTTCCCCGAGGAATACTGTAATACAATAACTTTTTGTTGTGTCTAGTTTTTGTCAGAACCTGGCAGCGAGTATTTTTTTATTTTGTTGGCTTTCTATCATCTGTATAATGAATTAATTTTATTAATTTTATAAGATGGTGGTTTAAAAGTGGAGAAATGTTTGACATTACATAAATAAACTCATCATAGATACCAGGATTGAATTTTGTATTTTTCCCAGATGCGCGTTTTGTCTACAAAAGACTCGTCAGTAACGCTTGAACAGTTAATTCAAAAATATGACCATATCAATGATAATTCATGTCGGCGCAGAAATGCGGACTTCTGGACTGGTGATATGTACTAGTACTTAAGATCTCACAAAATATGTTCAATCCCGTCACATGTTTGCGCCTGTCCCCAGTCAGAAGCCTCCGGCCTTTTGACTGTCCATCTGGTGTCTTTAGTGAATATTTTATCGAGTTAATTATGATTTCCATTATCACTAGTTTACAATTTTGTTTAGGGGTCAGCTGAAGAATGCATCCAGTTGGCGGGAGTTTCTCGCTGTTATGAAGACCCTTTGAAGGGTCTTCAGTTTTTTAGACGGGTTGTTGTCTTTTCAGTGACATATTACCCATGTCCATTCTTATTTTTATCTAATTCAGAAAAGCATTTTCTATTTAAGTCTCTGTCCATTAAAAATGAAATCATTTAAATACTTACAAATAACTATAAATGCGAAAAAAGAAAAGAAAACAAACAACTTTTTATTAACAAAAGTTCAACAATGGTTGCTAAAATGGAAAGTAATAAACTGTCATCACTGTCACGGAACCTTAGGTAAACAAAGGCAATCATCGTAGTTTTTGTGATGAAAGTGACACTGACCATGAATTAAAGGTATTTTGGTCTTGGACAAATATGTTTAATATATATTTAATTGAGGGGGAAATTGAACTCTGAACAAACAACAAACAAACAAATAAATTATGTATCAATCATGCCCCGCACAGGATGAGAAGAATAAGCACACATTATCAAGTATCAAATATGAAAGATTTTCGTGATGTAGTTGATTATATGCCCGAAAACATATTGATTTTATTGGAGTACTCATAATGATGAAAAGCGAATACTTGCGTGTATAAGTGAGTTTTGGATATTTAAAGCGTTCACAGCCCACAACAGAAGTAAACATTTTTCTTTTGTTTGTAACAAAACGAAGAAGTATAACAATGATGAAAATGCAACTAAAGCAAACATGAGAAATAATCATCTATCAAGGAATCATCGGCATTTATTGCTGTTGCTCATATAGAAAGACGTAGTTGAACGTCATTCAGTTGCACAACTACTTCGGACTTTTTTTTGATATTACCTAAGTCGGACATTGCTAATATATTTTAAGTCATATGCAGAAATTATTTTCTCTGACTTGATTGATTGATTTAGTGTTACATATTAAATGTCCAGTGGCAACAATTGATTCATATTTTGAAATAAAACCGATTTAGAATAAATCTGATATTTGGCTCCGCACCTGGGTATGTCCAGGATTGTAAATTTTTACTGCTGCACAGGGAAATGAGTGTATGCAAGTAAATGACAAAAATATTGAAATGCAAAATACTTCTCGAAGAGTTCTTCCAATGGTTATTGTAAATTCAGTTAATGCTTCGCAATACGGTGAGAGGCCATTAGTTTGATTCGACATTCACAAAATCCAGGAAATATAATGATACAAATATCGGTTGCTTATTATTCCTTGTACAGATAATGTTTAGATTCAAGACCTGATAAGAGATAATTGCCTCGATCGGTAATCTTCGGGTGACTCCGTTACTCTCCTTCTGAGGTACGGAATCGGCCGAATTGTGACGAATGATTATTGCCTCATACTGACGTTAAAAAAAACCTCGTCGGTTGACGTCATTTTATTAAATAGTGCATAGAACCTCGCAACTTTTAAGAAAAGAAAAACTCTATATTTTCATCACTGAAGGAGTAAACGATAATGTTAAAATTGCAAAAAAGTAAGAACATAATCAATATCAGGATATTGTTTATTAAATTGACAATCAAAAGTTTACGTGAGCGACGAAAGTAAAGAAATGGCTTATTTTATCCTATACTATAATTTATAGCGTACGTTTGACCCGTTATTGAGGAGCGGAAGTTTGAGAGAATATAGAATAATAAACCAAATAAATAAAGAGTAGAGAAAAAAAAACATTAAAAAGAATGAAAAGATAATAGAGAGTGTTTATATATGTACAAAAAAAGGAATGGATACGAAAATTCAAAGTATTGGATTTTACAGTACTAAAACGAAACATCCCTTCTTCCATATTCATACTCTCATATTTAACTCGTTTTATTTTACCTCTTAAGACAAATGGCTTGATAAGCGTGCAACATGTCAACTGCTGTCCACTTTATACATGTTATCCTGTTAAGACCTTATGACGTGACCTTTAATATGTTCTGGATTAATGCTCGCGCGAATTAACATTTATTATATCTCTTTAAAGAGTTTTTGCGCTCTTTAATCAAGTCAAAATCTGGACCTTAAGATTTGATATTATGTTATTAGTACATTGAAAAAAAGTACAAACAGAAGAATGACAGTAGTGCAATGGTAGGGTGATGTCAAACAGATGATTTATTATCGTTTATTATTTTAGTGATTTTACTTTTTATTAAGTCCGTTCAATGTTTGGCAATGAAAATAGCAGAAGCAGGCCCCGGTATATATAAATATGTCATTTGATCAATCTTTAATTTGTCCTGAAAAGAAAAGATTTCTTATTGTTTGTGTGTTTGTTAATTGATTTCTGAATGCTTGCATGTCTTCTGGTAGCACATATTTTGTGTTTAATTAGAATAAGAGTTATCATGAACTGAATTACACCAAGTTTAAACACTCTCCTTTCTTTCAATTCGAAATGATTTCGAATTGTAAGAATTGGCAAAATATTAAAAAAGGTAAACAATGAAATAGGCCAAATATTTGTTAACAATATACACTTCGAAGCACCTTTATGTTATGATTACCGGTTAAGGACATTTCAAATTTTCGCATTCACATTCAATAGGGCGAAAAAGCGAAGTAAAAAATGCGATTTCGACTTTGCATTCTCTATTTGTCAAATCATTGATTTTAGGTGCATGTAATTTTGTATTAACCTAGCTTATAGAAAGTACATCTTGATACTTTCTTTTCTACATTTATTTACTTTGATTAATGTTTTCGATAGAGGATAATTTAGTTATATTGTATTCTGTATGCATTGCAAATCATGATATATGAACAAATACATATTTAATTATTTCTTATTTCTGAATTTAATATACCGCATACAAATGAGTTGTAGGTATTATAACAGTGATTTAAGGTGATTAACGTAATGTCTCATGGATCATGTTGTGTTCATGGATTTCAAGCCCAACAGAGTAAAGCACGTTGAACTAGGTGGTCTGAAATTGGATACAATATATTTGATATGCTGATAACATTTTATAATGTACTTAATTGAATAATTTTATATAATTTTAACTTGATAAAATGATTAATTCGTGAACCTTGCCGTTTGAAGTTATATATTTTTTGTATTTTATATCAACTGTTGGAAATCATAACGATGGCATGTAAATTTAAAAATAAACAAAACACATTTATTATTTAAACATAAACTGAACTTTATCGCTCATACAAAGACTTTAACTGAACTATCTACTCATACAGGATTGAACTGAATAATATAATATGTCATTGCTAGCTTCTGTGTTACATCCAAGGTCGCGAAGGTTAATTCAAGCGTCTGAGGGCGTCAACAAATATGGTCAAAAATTGAATTGAGGTCATTTTAATTGGAATCACTGCATAGCTACAATGTAGTTATTGTTTCTTTTAGGCAACTTTATTACCATTGGAAATCTAATATCTATAAAGATTATTTGACAACGCTCCCAAAATAGTTCAAATGGCTGTGAAACTCTTGCATGGTATAACTATTCCACATGAAGTTAAAACAAATCACTGAGTTAAGAAATTAATGAACCTGTAAAGAAATAACACTGTGTCTCATGTGTCTAAGGGGCTTTTCTTGATTTACCTCCTTCACGCAGGA
This sequence comes from Mytilus trossulus, assembly GCF_036588685.1. Classification (NCBI taxonomy): domain Eukaryota; kingdom Metazoa; phylum Mollusca; class Bivalvia; order Mytilida; family Mytilidae; genus Mytilus; species Mytilus trossulus. Next base: position 37,283,501 of record NC_086384.1, on the reverse strand, counting down.
CCGCTTAGACCTTAATATTGAAAAGCCAAGGATGTATAAATACGTAAAACGATAGGCGTTATATGATCACAAGAGATCCAACAAGAAGTCAACTGTGCCTGATGATGTTGTCTCCTTACTGTGTTAATAATGGTTCATTTAAAAAAGCTTATACTATGTTAGGTTATTTTGGTTTTTATTTAAAACGAAACCAGTAAAACACTCAACATATAATTATTAATGCATTTATAAGACGAAAAGAAAACAAACAACATTTTATTTACACAAGTTCAATCATGGTATTGAAATAGAATCTAATAAAACAAATAAATAAACTGTCAGTAATGTAATTAAAACTTGGTAAACAAAGGCAATCATCTAAGTTCTTGTGATGAAGTGACACTGAATATGAATTAAATATATTTTGGTTAGTATGTGGCAAGTATATTTATAATTAATCTAGTAATTTAACTTTTGACAAACATCAAACTAACAAATAAACTCTTTTCTGGCATTCTGGAATCGTTTACATTTATATCGTTATCATTCTAGCCTAAAAAATGATAGCAAGCGTTTTTCATAATTTGTAATCTTTTGAAGGCTTCTGAAATTGAGTGATAAAAATACACAACAAAGTTGTTGCGACAGGAACAGAAACAGTTAGGCGGAATTTAGTTAATGCTTTGCATAATATGACATTCACGCGATCATGGAAATATATCATTACAAAAATCGGTACTGATCGGTTGCCTTAAGACGTGTCTAAAATTTAAACGCGTCTTGCGTAAACTAAACTTTATTGCTGGTATCTATGATGAGTTTATTTACAACCACTGGGTCGATGCCACTGCTGGTCGGTTTAAATTTCAGTCACCAGCCAAGTAGCCAGCACTTCTGTGCTGACAATTATTATCATTGATATGGTCATATTTATAATTAAAATGTTTACAAAACTTTTGAATTTTTGAAATACTTAGGCTTTTATACCTCAGGAATAGATTACCTTAGCTGTATTTGCCAAAACTTTTAGGAATTTTGGTCCTCAAGGCTCTTCAATTACGTACTTTATTTGGCCTTTTTAACTTTTTAGGATTTGAGCGTCACTGATGAGTCTTTTATAGACGAAACACGCGTCTAATGTAAATTTTAATCCTGGTATCTATGATGAGGTTATCTAGCTAGAATGAGATATCGAACAGGAACATTCTTCGGAAATAAGCTGTCTGTTAATTACGGAAGATACGGACTATATAAATATCAAAACCTGAGAAATGACTAATGGCTCATGTGACATAATACTGCTAAGCACTTTATCGTAGATAGCAGGAATACAATTTTGTATTTGCGTCAGATGCGCGTTTCGTTTACAAAAGACTCACTAGTGACGCTGAAATAGAGACAAAGAGTTAAAATGCCAAATCAAGGTCAAAGTTAATGAGCACTGAGGACCAAAAAATCCTAAATGTTTTGAAAATTCAATTGAGGAAAAGTCTGAGTATTTCAAAACTTCAAAGTTTTGTAAACAGTTTATTTATAACTTTGACCATATCAATGATACTTCATATCAACACAGAAGTACTGACTACTTAGCTGGTGTAATGCATTTCGTACCTTTTTAGAAAAGTTAAACTCGTCTCTCGGATAGTTTTTATCAATAGAGGAGTTGACAGATTTGTTAAAATTGGAAAAGTCAACCAATACCAGAAAATTGTTAAATAAGTTGACATTAAAAGCCGACTTATATATTAGGAACGAAAGTAATGAAACAGTTGTTTTGAGCTTTAACGAATGTAGCGTATGCTTGACCGATTATTGAGGAACGGGATGAGTTGGAGAGAATAGAGAATAATGGAAAAAAAGACGAGTATAGAAAAATTGACAATAAAAATAAGGAACAGATGATATAGGGTGTTTGAGGCTGCACTTTGAAAATGCAGCTGTTTCTCAAACCACATCTCCTGTGAGAAATATATAAAATAAATAGATTATCGATTTTGTTTACATACTGGTTCCCATATATGATCTCTATGGTTCATCTCGTAGATACAAATCTTGGGAATGTTACCAATAAATATACATATTCATAGCGATTAAATTGAAACCTGTGGAAATCCTTAAGTCAAGCTAGGCCATGTGCTAGTACAAGATTTAAATGTTGGTTGACACTCTTAGAACTTCGTGGCATATAAATGTAAAAATATGCCGCAGAGCCCTATATTTTGACCTTTGAAAAAAATGTTGTGCATTCTTGGATATATTTTGTTTTCTAAATTTCATAATTAAGTGGTACAGTTTTAGCCGTAAAATGAGTTCCTATTCAAAATTGCATGTCTGATAATAAAAAAATGCAACCTTAAATATGTAAACATAAATCTAAAGTATTGAATGAGAAGATCTAATTTTTCTCGTCGCTTCCTTTTATTCCACAACAAGAATGAATCATCATGCATGTGTGTCCAAATAGATACCAAGAATAGTCGTCTTTGTCATTCTCGCTAATGATTATTCCGTTTGGGTTATTTTTTAAAGGAAAATGAAAATAAAGGTGTCCGGATATAGTTTCTATCATCGGTCGGACCTTTAAATCATAGGCAAGACTTCCCTTTAATTAAGACTGTTAAAAACTTTAAAATAGCACATTATTTTCATAGACCTGTCCGCTGTGTATTATGAACATTCCTATACTTACAATAATTGAAATTAATAGAAAAAAAAGGATTTTGAAAAAAGAAGGAAAGGGTAAACATGATATTATCCTGCCCTGAAATCCTCCAGTCATAAAGTCTTTTACAAAAATTCATCATACAAGAGCTAACATACGGATTTTATGTGTTAACTAAGCATCAATTCACAAAATAAAAGTTTTTTAAAATTTTGGTGATTTGTGTCTCTTCTTTGCATATACAAAGAAGTTTCATTTCCATTTTTGAAAAAAAAAACAACCAAAAAAAAGACCCTGAATTTTGAATGAAATTGTTTTAGATTTATAAACATTTCAGTATAATATCAACAAATAAATAAAGAAAAGACTATCGTACTACTGAATTGTTTCAGACACTTTATATTAAAAGTGTTACATTATTTAATTGACAAAAAATGTAGTGGCAAGTCTCGAATTTCTTTGTAAAATTTCATCATTGGACATAATTACAAGTATGAAATGAACAAAAATAAACATGACATTTTGAACCCATCAAAATAAACAAGTTATATCATGTTGTGGTCAAATTGTATTTTCATGGAAGTTGGACACAGATGTAGTGACAGTTGAATGTATAAGACTGTCAGATATGTAACAGAAGACATAAAAATATTTAACCACTTTCCCAAAATTTTTTAAGTGTGCGCCATATTTTTTTTAGATTATTGAGGACCCTTATAGGGTGTCTAGATAATCATATGATCACAAATGTTTTACAAATATAATCACATCATCATTTATTAATTTTCTTAACAAGATAATCAAATAATCGAAAATCCAGTCCAAAATTATCAAGTTAACAAAAATATTTATCCAGATTTCTCCAAGCGTATATCTTATGATGTAAAAATGTTTTTTTGATAAGTAGCGTTGACAAAATGAGAAAAAAATTGTGATGCTTTCTGCAAGTACATTGTAAAAGAAATTTATTCAATAACCCTTCCAGGAGGCCGTAGGTGACTTATTGAATGACTTATTTCTGTTTCGTCGCAACATACCATTTTTTTTATCAAGTTGCAGTAAAAAAAACAAATTCTTTAATCTGATATGGCCAATTCACCAGATATATAAAGTATTTCCTTTGAGCTAGTCTTGGATATGCGTGAAATATGTGACAGTGAGTGTTTAGTACATAACAATCAATTAGTATACAGTTACACTTAAATGATGAAGAAAGTAGTCTCGGTACCTAATTATAAGAACACCACTTTTTATGTTTCATCTTTTAGACAAATGAAATGCCTTTTTTTTTTTTACAGAAAATGAACAAAATCCATTAGTCAAATATTTTTTTCTACAAATGGCTGTTTCAAAAATAGTTTGCATAACATTCTAATTCACTGAACGAAGATTGCTGATAAGTCTCTGCGTATACAGGTATCAATGACACCTTTAGATGGATCATTGGTGTATAGTTTTCCTAAGTTAGAAGTTCCTTCAACTTGCCAAAATGAAGATTTTTCCATGCTTAAAAAAAAATACCAAAAGGCACCGTTATTGTTTTCAACCTACACGTCAGTTACGCAAAAAATGACCTCACGCACAATTGGTAAATTTTGCATAGATTATACATTCAAAGAGACATTTTGTGGATACAAAGAAATCTTTGAGATGGATAGTATCTTTAATTGAAAAAAAAATGAGAAGACAGGTTTTATAATATCCTTAAAAAAATTTAAATAAAAAATTGTGTCATCAAACTAGTTTTTTGTTACAAAAAAATAATCTTTAAGATTCCTTCCTTTACTATATGAGATATATCCCCTCAGATGGCTAAATTAAAAATTTGATATATTTTATATTTAAAACCCACATTTCAAAATAATAAAATTAATACCTTAAATCACCTATTTTCCATTATTTAAATAATAAAAAAAAACAGTCTTACCAATTCATTGCCAATCTGTTTCAACATTTGCAGATTTAAGCAAAGAACTAGACCAATTGTAAAATACTATTTTATAATCAATGATAGGCAATCAGCGGTACATATGCAATAAGTTACAACTCCATATGTACATGTTACAGTGAAAATGTAAAATCAGGGATTTTGTATAATCTCTGAACTGATTAGTTATTTTATAAAATCACTGATCTTGACTAGGGAGTTTACAAAATCACTGAAATAATTAAGATTTTATTAACAGATTCCCTGATTGAATTCCGTGAATTTGTAAACAGAAGTTATTCTTTTTTATTTAAAATTCTTTAAAAATTAAAGGCTACAAATACAAAAATTGAGGTTTAATAAGCCTTTCATGTTAATACTTTATATGTGATCACTTTTCATCTAACAATTAACATACTGTAGAAAGATTGCCCATGCGCATATGTCTTTAATCACGAACACTACATCCCAGCTCCTTCGTTTTAACAGGGGTTATCTGAGCCCCTACCAGATCACCCCGGTTTTAGTTTCTTTGTTCTTTGACATTTTGGTAGGAATGTCAAATCCACTATAAAACTTATATCTAAGTCTACGGAAACGACTATCTATCAAAATTCACGTAGAAAAAATGCTGGGATTCGAACTCAATACCTTTAGCATATCAAGCAACAACACATACCACTACACCAGGATCACTGGATACCAACTGGTAGTTATTTGACACACTTAAAGGAAGCAAGATCTTTTTATAAGTGGGGCGAGTTTTCATACCTTTATTCCGTGGGTTTTTAAAGTTTTTCGTTAATAATTGAGTTTTTATACTGATTGTTTAATTTGATTTTACACTTTTTCAAAAGTGGGACGAGTCGGTAAACAAGAGTGGGCGATTTTGTTTTAAAGTGGCGAAACAGTGTGGACCGATTGGCAAGTGGGACGAGTTGATATTGTTTGATATCTACTCATCGTGTTTGGGGGTCATAAAGGGTAAACATCATAAAGTAATATATAAAGTATTTTGTAATGGTTGTGTGGCGTTCTAAACTAGATTTTATAAATTGTAAATGTTTTTCGTCTAATCTTAAACAGCTGGGATTTAAAATAGTTATCCCACTCGGACTTAGTGTGTCAGTGTAAGATCACCCTCTGGCATCCGGTCATCGGGGTGATCTTACGCTGACACACCGCGTCCTTGTGGGATAACTATTAAAACACAAGTTAATTCCAATTAATTGAGGGAAAAGTAAAATGTAACATATCGAAACTTATTCCTAAAAGCCACAGAATGAAGACAAAACAAGCTCTTATTATCAACTTTTTCGATTCTTAGTTGATATTTTATTATAGTGTTAATATGAAATTTGGCATATTTAAAGCAAACAACTGTTGTATAGGTTAAATTGCAAAATTGCAGTCTTTAAAAGACAATTCTGTCCCAAAAAGTAAAATCACAAAAATACTGAACTCAGAGGAAAATCAATTTGGAAAGTCCATAATCACATGGCAAAATCAAAAAACAAAACGCATCAAAAACGAATGGACAAGAACTGTCATATTCCTGACTTGGTACAGGCATTTTCAAATGTAGAAAATGGTGGATTAAACCTGGTTCTATAGCGCTAACCCTCTCACTTTAATAACAATTTTTCTCCCAAAACATATTACTTATAACAAAAAAGACAATATATAAATGTAGGTAAACATACTTTGTTTTGTACTTGCATTGCTTACATTGGTCATATCTTAAATCCTGTCTCATACATGAATGCAATCACAAAGTGATAATATTTCAAAATAATTTTACATAGATATAGGAAGATGTGGTGTGAGTGCCAATGAGACAACTCTCCATCCAAATAACAATTTAAAAATTAAACCATTATAGGTTAAAGTACGGCCTTCAACACGGAGCCTTGGCTCGCACCGAACAACAAGCTATAAAGGACCCCAAAATTACGAGTGTAAAACCATTCAAACGGGAAAACCAACGGTCTAATCTATATAAACAAAACGAGAAACACGTATATATTACATAAACAAACGACAACTACTGTACATCAGATTTCTGACTTAGGACAGGTGCAAACATTTGAAGCGGGATTAAACGTTTTAATGGGCCCAAACCTTCTCCCTTTTTCTGAAACAATAGCATAACATCACAACATAGAAAAACATACGATAAAATATCAATTGGCAGACTTAACTCAATCAAATAAACGTATGATTAAACAATGAACGAATAAATTTGATCTGCGATATCTGAATACAAATGCACAGTTAATTAAATATTAGAGACAAACATTCTTTTTTTTCTTTTTTATGTACATCAAAATCATAGACTATAAAGTTTTTCAATGTGAAGATGTCATGAAAAAAACTCAAAACCAACCGTATTCATCAGATAAAGATATTTTTTATGTATGTCTTGAAGACATTCACAACATACTGTATGGTCTTGTTATCAAATACGGGATTTTGTTACAGTCATAAACTAGAAACAAGCTTGAACCCATTGATTCCCTGTTTATTTTGGTCCGTCAGCTGTGTCAATTGACAATTTCAGATCTTTTCGACAAGCAGTTTTGTGATTGGTAACATACCCATTTTAGTGCACAGTTTTCATAAAATTTGTACTTTCGTGAATTAACAATTTATAGGTTTTACATATAAAAACAGTTATCAAAGATACCTGCATGCTTATTTTTTTGTACGAAAGACTCACGTTCCATCTACAAAAGGATAATCAATGTCGCTCGAATGAAAAAAGTTAAAAGGTCAAATCAAATAATAAGTTTTTAAAGCATTTAAAACACCGAGGACCCAAAATTCAAAAACGATTTGCTAAATACACCAATCGTGATAAATTCATGTGTCAGAAAATCCTTATTTTACGAAACGGTTTTGCTAACCGTTGATTTAATAATATGGGGCCGATTTCACTAAGCTATCCTAACCCCTGTCATAAGATATATCTTAGGACAGTATGATCCTCTTACAACTATCCTAGGACATATCCAAGACCTCGTCTCGAAGCTGTCTTACGATGATCTTAGCAAAGATATTCTCAACCTGTCGCAAGTTTTTTAAATTTTCAAAAAAAACCCAGGAATTTACGGAAAAATCATGTAAATATGGAATATCTTTACCATGCATAAACTACTGTTATTACAGTTATTGTATTAATTCATATAACTAGATAATTTTATATAAGAAATAACTATTATAAGTAATTCACCAATATATATATATATCTTTACTACCAAATCGAGAAAAAAAAATTAGAATTATGACATTTTTTTTGTACAAGTGAGTTGAATTCCTTTTCCACTGTATCGGTTATAAATGGTTAAAGGCTAAAATCGTGCATTCTTGATATCAATATATTTCATTTTTATTGTTGAGAAGCCATGAAAATCCGTCTATCTATAAATATTAAGTTATAAGCAGGAAAAGGAAAATGCAAGTAGAGAGTTATATAATATCAAGATAAATTGCAAAATGATTAACGTAAGACCATCATAAGACACCTCTGGTGTAGTCCTAATTTGATGGCATATGTCATAATTTAGGACCACGTTGGGAAACCTACTTAGGACTAAGATATGTCATAAGGCCAGCTTTCTGAAACTGGGCCATGACGATATCTATTAGTCCTATTCCCTAAATCGTGAGTAAGAAAAAGTTCATTAACGTATTGCTAGTTGTGCAAAAGGAAAAGATTCGACGTTAAATAGAGACGGTATAGATTTTGAAACGAGAGATTTGGAAAACGCGTTTATAATAATTTTATGAAATGTATCGCAAATACAGTAAGGACACCGTACACTTAATACAGAAATCGTCTGTTACTTTATTGGAGCGACACTACCTGCTACAAGAAAATGTCGCCGAATGCAGTCAACCAGGGGTATTTCCTTACATAAAACCTTCAGTACTGGGTTCCTCATGTATTTTTTCTGTTTTTCTTGTAATTGCCTCGTCTACTATCAATTTCACCTGTTTTCTTAATAAACATGTATATACTGCAAATATTGACACTTTCGAGTCCTAGTACCTTTGATAACAATTTCGATGATTGTCAATAACGCGATATCAACGAGTATTGTTTTTGCGTGGGTGCAACGTAACGATTCGAACAAAAATAGTGCATTTGATATTAACACAAATTATTGCGCGGGTGAAATTTACTCGCAGTTAATGCTATTGAGTAAATTAAAATGAAACAATATAATATTTGTACATACATTTGCACGTTCGTGTCTCTGCAATCTGTCGATTCCGGTTTCTTTGTATGGTAAACGGGCATGTATTTCTCCGACTGTTTATGACGTCTTCTACAAAATTCATTGAATGTTGGATGGGAACTGATTGATAATTTCGGTGCATGATTTTTTATTAATTAGTTGTTATTGGTTGTGTGTTTGCTGTCAGTTAATGCAAATACTCTCATGTGTGTACTATTTCTGATAACTTAACATGGTTTTTCTTCTGTTGAACTGTTACAAAACTTTCCTAGATTAAGGGGAGGGTTGTCTCCTTCAAACGAGGTTAACCCCACTACACCCTGTACTGATATGCGTCAGGAACCTGTAATTCAGTGATTGTCGTGTGTTGCTGTATAACATATGTGTGCTATTCGTTCATCATTTGCACATGTATTATGCCGTTAGTATTCACGTTTGAATTCTTTAAATTTTTCATTTTCAGTATACTGCGCGGTATGGGCTTTGCTCATTGTTGAAGGTCGTACGGTGACCTATTTTAGTAAATCTAATTTTGTATCATGTTGGTCTCTTCTGGAGAGTTGTCTCATTGGCAATCATACCACATCTTCTTCTTAATATATTTTTAATGATTGGTGATAATGGACATCCTTGTCTAACAGATGTGAAAAACATGATTTCCTTATTTTTTACATCTTCATACTTTTAAGTTAAATAACTTGCATAGTTTCCACGTAAATCTTTTCAATTGAAATGTGTTCCTGCTGAATATTAATTGTATTTCACATAGTTTAATTCTAAACGAACAATTTGTACGTTGTAGTTTGGTTATTTTATTAGAATAATTATTAATATTTCACTCTTTGTCCATAAATTCAACCTACCATGACCTAATCATAAGAATAATACATCGATGATACACAAAGGGGTTTATGACAGGGTCGCTGGACTATAAAAGGTTGTATAAGATATATACAGCATAAAGTAACACGTCTATTAAGCCAAGATTAAGTATGGACAAGATTTGGTCCCTTGGATTAATACTTTTTGTGGCTTGCACTGTGTACGCATGTAAGTGGTTTAATAATGAGCTTATTGATTAATTACAAAAACATACCTAGTATCTATATGAAATGAATTGTATGATATAAAAAAAATAGTCATAACATCAGTTTCAGTTTTATAACGGTGAAGTTGAAAACACATTTTAAATAACCATTATTTTTTTATGATGACAAATAAATGAAAAATAATGTATAGATTTATTTAAACGTTTGAATTCCTTTGATAAAAAGTCATTTAAATATCATTTCTGAAATTAAAAAATGATAGTGATACAGTTAGTTTTAATTGAATACCAACGAGCAAAATTATATTTCTTTCTAAATTTTGGCCACAATTTGTTTTTAATTTTAAGGATAAATGTATGAAAGTAAATAGCTATTCTTTGTAATTGTTACTTGCGATAAGTGTTTTGTTTTACATAAAACTAAGATAAACCTATATTCGTTGCACTTTTGCATATTTCTAAATTGTTTTGGTAAATCATCTTAATATAAAAAATATCGTGTTACAATGATACATTTATATTTTATCGCAAAACGTCGATTTCTATCGAAATAAGCGATGATATTTATCAGTTTTTTTATCTGATTTTAGTTTAAATTTTATTTCTTAAAACATAAACAAACGTGGCTGGGCTTAAATCAGAGATTTCATTACCTCAAATAACTTAAAACCTATACACATTTTTTCCATAGATACAAACACTTGGTTTGCATGGAAGTTTGTCTATTCTTCGAGAAAACCTGATTTCAAACGGAATAGCACATCCTGATTTTTATGGTGATATTGTTTCCCGAGCCCGGAAATTAAGATACAATCCGGGTAATTTTATCAATCATTCCAATACACATATCCTTAAAGGTTACAATTCAACACTTTTATTTGATTTTATTGGTATAAATATTGATTTTGTTATCAGTAAATTAAAACCAAATTTTATAATTGTTATTCACTTTCAAAGTTATATATATATATATATATCTACAATCTGTCTATAACTATATTTTGGCATGAGACATTATCTAGAGTATTGTTTTTCTTTGACTGTTAATGACGTCTATATACTAAATTCATTTGATGTTGAATGTTTGATATTGAAGTCTCAGATGCACGATATTTTTAATTAGTTGTTATTGTATTTGAACAAGATGTTCTGCTTTGTAACATTCTGATGAATTAAGCCCTTGTCACCTAATTTTTATAATTTGGTATTATGTTGCGTCGTTACATTATCGACCAGATTGAAAGGGTAGGGGTTGTGGGTGGCGACTTCAAACAGGTTTTATCCCACTACATTCTGTATGTGCCTGTCCCAAGTCAGAAGCCTTTTATTTAGTAATTGTCGTTCGTTCATGTCTGTCATATTTGTTTTTTGTACATTAATACTACAATTGCTGAGTTTTTTTTTTATATATATTTAAGTCGAACATAATTATTTGTTCCATGAAATAAGAACACCCATTTTAACAGATGAATGATCGTTGTCTCAAATAAACAAAGGAAGATGTGGTATGAGTGCCAATGAGACAACTCTCCATCCAAGTAACAATTTATAAAAGTAAACCATGTAGATCAAGGTGTGGCCTTCAACACGGAGCCTTGGTACACACCGAACAGCAAGCTATAAAGGGCCTTAAAATAACCAGTGTACATGTAGATCAGTACTCAAAAGAGCCTCCTGTTATGTTAACACGAAGACTATTACAAAAATGACAATCTTCGAGACCCGGAAACCGTACGAGAATATTATTATCATAAGCTCACAATGTAAATGAAGTCAATGTATTAGGCACATACAAATAAAGAAATAATTATCATATCCATACCATGTCAATATGTTCACTTTTTTGTGACATATGTCGTTTTTTCTATGTTCTTAATTAATTACTTTTTGGTGGCCTACACTTTACCTCACATTGTATTTTATCTTAGTGCATGCAAAAGTTGCTAATTTTAACTGACTTGTATATTTTTCTAACGAATATTTTATTTAATAAAATTGAAATGGAAATGGGGAACGTGTCAAATAGACAACAACGCGACCATAGAACAGACAACAGCAGTAGGTCGCCAATATGTCTTCAGCGCAGGGAGAAACTCCCACATCCCGAAGCGTCCTTCAGCTGGACCCTCAACAAATATGCAATAATGACAAAAAAGGATGTTGTGCTATTATTATAAAAATCCCTGAATGGTTATGTTTCCCAAAGTCCTCTGTAACAGGCGAAAGTAAATAAAACATTGTTGGACATGAATGGTTAATAACGAGCAAAATTGTACCAAATTTGAAATGGTTTTTTTACCGCGTGCAAATTCGAGAACAATTGTTTTGCATACGTGCATTTTAATTGTTTCGGGAAAAAAGAGTTGCTGCTGTAATATTTTATAATTATTAACTATAGTAAAATATATGATACATATCTAATAAATTTTATATTCGTGTAGCTTAGTAAATGATCACTTACTACTAAGTCATAATTTGGTCTGAATACAGCACGCACATTTTTTTTCCTTTGGATTCAATTTCACCTTCGGAGGACGTGTTTTTCAACAGACTGTCGGCATCCCAATGGGAACACACTGTGTCCCTCTACATGCTGACTTGTTTCTTTATTATTATGAGGCTGACTTCACACAGGAACTTTTTAGGAAGAAAGATAATAAGTTAGCAATATCCTTTAACTCTACTTTCCGCTATATAGATGTCGTTCTTTCACTAAACAATTCAAAATTTGGTGACTATGTGGAACGCATCTATCCCATCGAATTGGAGATAAAGGATACTACAGATACAGTTAAGTCGGCTTCATATCTTGATTAACATCTAGAAATTGACAATGAGGGTCGGTTGAAGACAAAACTTTACGACAAAAGAGATGATTTCAGCTTTCCAATTGTGAACTTTCCATGTCTAATTAGCAACATTCCACCAGCACCTGCATACGGGGTATATATCTCCCAATTGATACGATATTCCAGTGCTTGCATTTCCTATCATGATTTTCTTGATAGAGGGTTACTGCTCATAAGAAAGCTATTAGACCAAGAGTTCCAAATGGTGAAGTTGAAATCATCCCTTCGTAAATTTTACGGACGCCATCACGAGTTGGTTGACTGTTATGGAATAACCGTTTCACAAATGATATCGGATATGTTCCTTACGTCGTAACTACAATCCCCTTGCCTTTCATGAATTTGACCTACCGAATTATACTATTTACCGGATTTGTAATCACATAAGCAACACGACGGGTGCAGCATGTGGAGCAGATCTGCTCACCCTTCCGGAGCACCTGAGATCACCCCTAGTTTTTGGTGGGGTTCGTGTTGTTTATTCTTTAGTTTTCTATGTTGTGTCATGTGTACTATTGTTTTTCTGTTTGTCTTTTTCTTTTTTGTCCATGGCGTTGTCAGTTTATTTTAGATTTATGAGTTTGACTGTCCCTATGGTATCTTTCGTCCCTCTTTTAAGTGCATGTATTTTGATGAAGCATTTAAGTGGTTATTCATATGTTTTTTGTACTGCAATTACTTGAACATATTTATTCCCCCTGAATTTATTATACACCAGGGTAATTTTCTCGATGTCTTCCTATCACGGTGTCATAAACTATATAAAAAAGAGAAGATATAGGCATATTACTAGAGAAAACATCAGTAGTACAATTTGTCATGATTATGAAAATATTTTTATGACACTAAGGGGTAAAGTCAAGTTGACGACAGTGTCTATAATTAGATCTTATTAGAATAAATATTGATTTTTGTTATCAGTAAATTCAAACCATACTTAATTTTATTGTGATTGACATATCCAATTTTTTTTTAATTAGTTGGTATTGTCTTTTAACCAGCTGTCAGTATTTGCGCCTTCAAAACTGTTTGATCCCACCATATTCTGTATGTGCCTGTCCCAATTCAGAAGCCTGAAATTAAATGTGTGTTCTTCGTTCATGTCTGTAATATTTGTTTTTCAAACCGAAATGACTGCAGGGTTTTGAAATGTTTTTATATATCAAAATCGCTCACCATTGTTCCTCCTAAGAAAAAGAATATTCCTCCTGAAAGATGAATGATCGGTGCCTTACATATTGAATACAGATCTTCTGCTGTTGTTTTTTTATATGGTCGGATTGTTGTCTCTTTGACACATTCCCCATTCCCATTCTCAATTTAATACTGTAAACCAACTTATTTTGGCGGATACTAAAATCCTTTCAGTCCATTTCGAGGCGATTTAATTTCACGACTTTCAAATTAACTTCATGTTGTTAAATTAGGAAAGATCAAAGTTTTACATGTTTACACAGAGCTATATTCGCGTATAAGTTTTCTACTCGCAGAAGTCGCAAAAATAAATCGCCAGCGAAAATAACTTGGTCAGCTACAGTAGTACTATGAAACGCATCTCGTTATGTTTGCTAACACGAAAACTACTACACAAATATTAATCTTTGAGACCCGGCAACGTACGAAAATATAATATTATCATAAGCTCATAGCGTAAATGAAGTCAATGTATAAGGTACATAGGTACATACAAATAAACAAATGATTATCATATCAATACCATGTCAATACATTCACTTTTTTTTGTGACATATATCGTTTTTTCTATGTTCCTAATTAATTATGTTTTTGGTGGCCTACACTTAACCTCTCATTATATTAAGTTTATACAAATAAAACTGCTAATATAGTTCAAAGCCTTGAAGATAATTTTACATTTAGTTTAAAATTTTCGTATTTATCAAAGGAATATAATTGATTTAAATGTACAATAATTACACACAAAAAAAAAGAAATGTTGTGCAATAGCTTAATCATATTTTTTTTTATTAAATTGAGGACTGGTTGTGTTCACCGGACTCCGTTGTAACGGGCGAAAATAAATAACATATTTTTGTATAAATTTTTTGATCAGGAGATGCTGGTATAAGTATGCTGCAATAGATTAGTTGTTGATTGTTCGACTTGCAAATGCGCTGTTTTAAAATGTTTAGTTTAACAACAATGAAAAGTAACTATACCAAATTTAAAAGTGTCCTTTTTACAAGATTAAATTCAAAAACACTTATTTTGCATACGTGCATTTCAATTGTTTCGGGAAAACAAAGTTGCTGTAAAATTTGATAAATAGTAACTATAGTAAACTATATTAATACAAATCAAATGGATATTATGTTCGTGTAGTTAAGAAAATTATCTCACATATAAGCAAGACAATTTGTCTTAATACATCACACATATTTAGATGATTATTTTAAACCTTGAAGTTAATTGCATATATTTTGATGTGGCATTTATTAATAAGTGGTTATATCCATGTATAAGAACTGCAGAATCTATTATCAGAGGAAGGGGGTGGGACAAAAATCAAGGAAAATCGGTTAAAAAAAAAGTTATTCACAAAAGACTAAATAGTTAATGAAAAATGGAGCAAAGACAATAACAATCAAAACCAAGCAGTAAACCATGAACTAGAAAACCAACAGACATGTACATCAACAGTTATAAATACAGAATAAGAAGCAACACGAGCCGTACCAGAAACTGGAAGTTCAAGAATATACTATACAGTTGGTTTAAAAAATAATAAAGTGTATCTTCAAGCAAGTATGATGCATAAAATTGGTCAGAAACTGCAGTTTTGACAGATGTGACAATAATATGATATTCTTAAAAAAGTTGAAGAAGGATATTTTAAACCATAACCAAAATGTTCACCTTTGCAAATTTTGACCCCTTTTCCAAAATGCACACCCTTTTCATTGATAGTTTTAAATTGTACGCTCTTCATTCTATTGACATATTTTACAGATCTAATTTACTAGACTCACTAAGGCTGAAATATTTGCTACTAGACTTTGATAAAATCAATTAATCTATCATTTTTTGTGTATATTTACAATAGATCAACATGTCTTTGTTTTCCTTAAATTATATATGGAAACCTTTATTTTGCAAAATGTAAGGAATGTTTTTTTATTCGAGCGTTTTTCATCTTATTTTTATTCGAGCGTAAGTAATGTTGTTGACGAAACGTGCGTCTGGCGCAAAATACAAAAGTTCAATCCTGGTATCAATGTAAAGTTTATTACCTGTAATCATTTTGATGCACATAGCTTTTACACGATACATGGTAAACAACACAATTAAAAACAGTTATTTCGTTTACTACCTCAACTAATTCAAAACAATTGACCACTGTATAAATTATATTTATCTGTATATATATTCATTTCTTGCGAGGTTTGTACTTATATGAGCAACACAATGGGTGCCTCATGTTGATCATGATCTGTTTACATTTCTAGATCCGGAGCACCTTAGAACACCCCCAGTGGTAGGGTAACTATTGTTTATTTTTTAGTTGTCTATGGTGTTTTTCGTGTTCTGATGTGGTTGTCTTCACTTTTATAGTCATGTCTTTTTCAGTTTATTTTCGACTTATGATTTTGAGTGTTTTTTTGGTTTTTTCCCCATTTTCCAATTGAAAAAATTACGCAATTTCGAATTGATTAATGAAGTTTTGTTTTTCATTTTTATATGATCGCATCTTTTCCCCTTGTTTTGCACATCATTTTTTCGATTAATTGGTTGTTCATTACTTCACATTCAGGAATGAACAGTCCACCTACATGTAATGCCTCTTAAAGATTTCTTTCAACGGTTCTCCACGTAAGTAGAGAAAAATGCCCCCTTTATCTGCATGCTCTATTGCGAATTTGTACTCTCGATCCACAAAGCCAAAACAGTTCCCCCACTTTTGGCAAGAGTTTAACTGCAAGTGGATGAAAACTAGAGCTGAATGGCTCCATATTTTAACCTAGTCAACTTTTGATGGTATTAACCTTCGAAGCTCAGACGACTGATAGGAAATTGTTACTGAGTGCCCTCGTACATGTAATTGTTTTTTCTTTCGACACATATTACAAGAGATAACATCAGTAATACCATTTATCATTAGAAAAATATTTTATGACACTTACTTAGATATTTAAGGAAAGTGCCATTTTTCTTTTTTTTATTAATTTCTTGTTAATGTCAAAATACTTTGTGTGGCTTTTAATCAATCTGAATAAAAAAGACTATTTTATGGTTGTTAGTTTTTACGGACACTGATTATTTTCCGCCCTATAGTAATATTATTAGTTATGCTTTCTTTGTTCTTCTCGAGTTTAAGTCAGAGCAACAAGTTCAAAATGCCAAATAAAAAAGTAGGTCTACAATTAATTTAGTTTAAACATATTTTATTTGCTGAATTAAAGCAAAATGGATTAGACACAAGTAAATCATACTTATGAAGTCTTTTCCATAATACAATATAAAGTTACAATAACAGTATAATATAATGGACATGCATATAAAACAAACAGTTTATACAATATAATACTAGCTTTCATAGGTGAACAAAGAGGAAACAAAGTAAAAAAGGAAAAAGAAAGTTTGAAAAATCGCATACTTCTGTGACGATGACTTGTGGATTGATGACAACGATGACGTCCTGTGACAGCAATAATAATAACGCTCTATCAAGGCATAAGAAATCTGTTTGACCTTTTTATGTAATTCTGAACTTGTTTGAAAATTTGAATATTTTGTTCGTTCGAAAGTTCCAAGTGTCCGCAAGTTAATAGTTTTGTATCTAAAACAAAGTTTTCAGATAGCCAGTTAAGGTTATCGAATAAGTTTTTCCTACATAATGTGTATTTTGGGCAAACGAAGAAGTAATGGTAGACATCCTCAATATCGGACCCACAATGACAAGAAGGATCATTTGTAATGTTAGCTCTAAATAGGTCATTGTTCAATGGTGAAGCGGAACATCGCAATTGCGTTAAGATAATATTTAATTTCCTTGGGCCGTACAAATAAAACGTTTCAATTTTACATACTAGACTATCGTTTTTTAATTCTTTCTTAAATTTAGAAATAGAGTCGACACTGCGAATTTTTGGATCAAGTTTATTCCATTCACGTATAGTAGAGGGAATAAACGATTCAGTAGTAAGGGAAAGTCTACAAAATGGAACAATAATATCATGACCATTTCGCAACGGGTAGTTGGTTGTACTTTGTACACAAGGAGGTACAAGATTACAAAGATATTCTGGTGCATGCTTTTGGTTCATGTTATAAAACATCTGTAATTTTCTTCTCCTTCTTCTTTCAAAAAGAGATTCCCAGCCAACCTCAGAATATAAAGTTTCAGTTTTTGTAAATATTGGTAGACCTGTTACTATTCTTGCGGCCTCTAATTGTAAATTTTCTAATTTATTTGAGTAGCCTATTCCACAATTATCCCACACTTCCGTGGCATATTCGAAAATGGGTCTTATAAAAACTAAGTATAGTTTTTCTAAATTATTTCGAGATAATCGATATTTAAGTTTACGTAATACATTTAAGTGTTTCTTTACACTTGTAATTATACTTTCAATATGATTGTTCCATTTTGCGTCACTACTGAAATTAACTCCCAAGTGCTTATGAGATGTACTTAAAGGTATATTTTTACCATTTAAGGAAAAGCTGAGGTCTGGAGTCTCAATATTTGAAAAAATCATAATTTCGGTTTTATCTGGGTTAAATGACATAAGCCATTTAGAAGACCAAACATCCAGCTCTTTCAAGTCGCGATCAATAACAGATCTAATCTGTTCTCCATCGTTACCAGAATAGTTGAATGATGTGTCGTCAGCAAATAGCCGACACAGTGAAGTAAGCTTATCAGCAATATCATTAATATATAAGACAAAGAGAAGAGGGCCCAGAACTGATCCCTGGGGGACACCAGCTGAGACATTACAGAAGGAAGAAGACGAGTTATTTAATACTACTCTCTGTTTTCTGTCGTGTAGATAATCCTGAAACCAATTCAATACGTTTCCGTCAACACCATAAGCTTTCATTTTATGTATAAGACCCCTATGCCAAACTTTGTCGAAAGCTTTAGAGAAGTCACAGAATACAAAACAATTTATATCTTTTTTTTCCAAGGAGTTTAATATGCAATTATATATTTCTAAGAGTTGATGAACAGTTGAGTTTTTAGGGAGGAATCCTGATTGATACTCATAAATTAATTTATTAGCTTTTAAATGATTGTATAAGTGCTTAAACACAACTCTTTCCATAACTTTTCCTACACAACTTATTAAGGATATCGGTCTATAATTTGATGGCAAAGATGAATCTCCCTTTTTGAAAATGGGTATCAGATTTGCTATCTTCCAGCTAGTTGGGTATATTCCCTCTCTTAAGGATTTATTAAATATAATATGGAGTGGAACTGCTACCTTTTCTGGACACAGCTTTAGCATCTTATGACTGATCACATCAGGACCAGATGCTTTGTTTGGATCTAATATCTGAATAATATCTATTATTTCTTTTATATTTACTTGAATATCTGAAAACTTACTATTAGTTTTTGTATCAAATTCGGGCAAATCAACATGATCTTCATCTAGTTTTGAAATCATACTAAAATATTTGTTCAACAAATTACATTTCTCCTCATCTTCATATACAGTATCATTCAGTTCATTATCATTTATAATATTTTGGAGAGGGGGTATGGTTTCTGAACCTTTTTTGGATTTAATTAACGTTTTCATTAATTTCCAATACGTTTTTGAGTTTGAGGGTTGTTTTGATATTAGACAGTCCAAATTTGTTTCAAAATTTTCTTTGGCGATTTTTTTCATATTATTTACCTTATTTCGTTGTTTTTTGTACTTCATAATATTATTTTCACAATTATATTTAATCGCTTTTTTCCTTAATCTGTCTCGGATTCGAATTTCACGTCTTATGTCATTATTGAACCAGTGTTTGTCATTATGTCGTACTGTTACTATTTTAGTAGGAATGCATTTTTTAGCTATTTTCAAAAATTCTATTGTAAAACATTCACACATCTCATTAGTGGTTTTACTTTCGGGAAGCATAGTATTCCAGTCTATTTCGTCTAATTTCTTAGCAAATTTGGCTTTATCAGCCCGATCGTATAGCCATACTTCTCTTTTAAAAGATTTAAAATCGGACATTGGACATTCGAGAAATGCAACAGGTGCGTCATGATCACTAATTGTAGATGGAGTTTTTAGAACATTTGAAAAGGAACATGACATAGAGTCACTAATAATAATCGGATCCAGCAGAGTGCTACTATGGTCCGTTACTCTAGTAGGTAATTCAATAACATTGGTTAAATTGAACAAATTTAATGTGTCAATCAGTTTGTTATTATGCGTAGTAAGTAAGTCAGAGTTCAAATCGCCCGTTATTACCATCCTCTCATTGACCTCCAAACCCATCCCAATTGCATGATTTAATCGTGTCCAGTAGTTATTATCTGAATTAGGCGATCGATAAGTGTGACACAATAGGAAGCTTTGACCTTTAGCATGAATATTGACAAAAAGGGATTCGTCTTCTTTCGTTTCGAGTGCATTTATTCGACTAAGTCCGATACCATCTTTGACATAAATGAGTAAACCACCACCAAAGCTATTTCTATCTTTTCGGACTATATTTGAAGAGAAGGAATCAAGTTTTATATCGGCGTCAGCAATGTTGGGATCTAAGTGTGTTTCCGATAGCGTAATAATATCAAATTCATCACAAAAATTATTTAGAAATTTTATTTTATTTCTCACGGATCTTATGTTGAGACTACAAATGGATATAAAATTTTCTTGTGGCAGTGTTTCATTCATCGACGGTGCGTTCGATTCATTACGAAAACTTGGACCAGGATTTGTTTCTACATTTCCAATAATAAGGAGAAAATGAAGTACGTACAACAGAAAAATAATGTTTAATCTTGGATTAATTGTTTGTAAAACAGAGAGATTGAAGATGAGGAGACTGCAACGTAAGTTGATTATAAATATGTCTCGATAGGAAGCTATGTGTAAATTGGATGAAGGTCCACATTGTTTTTTTCTGATATTAAATATACCTATAGCAGCCCTGTAATCCTGGACGCAGTTATCCATTACATGAATAAACTGTTACATGAATTAGGAGAGGACTGCTGTAGGAGAGCATTACAAAACTGACACACACATCATCATCATCATCATCATCATCACCTTCATCATCACAGAAAAATACAAAAAAGTAAGAGCAAGAAAAGTTGAAAAATGTTAAAGGCCAATAAATAAGCCTCGCAAATATGGAAGTCATAAAAAAAAAAGGAGAATGAAAATGGGATATTGTAATACTGAAGAAGTTATATGTGATGTATTTATAAATAAAAAAAAAAAATTGTAAATAAATAAAGAAAGAAAAAGGTATATGGGACTGTATTTGATAGTTACCAAAGCAACTAAAGTATGATTGCCGATTGACAACTATTAGCCAGCGATCAATAGACATGGCTGTAAGTAGGTTTGTAGCTTTAGGTATTTTTGTTTTTGTTTGTTTGTATCCTGGCTAGACAAAACAAATGTTTTTGTGTTATGACTATTATCACAAACTTCCAGAAATGCTGTTAGCTTAATAGAGTTAAAACTTATATAGACAGGCTATAAACATTAGATTACAAATTATGATATGATACACAATAGGTTAGAACGTCAACATACAATTTGCAGACAAGCAAAAATCCCGTTCAATTTATAGTTGTTTCAAAAGGCTTATCTAACTATTGAACAATGAATTGTAATGCTTGAAAAACTTAATAAGTGAAATATTCGATTTCCCCATTTCTCGACATGTTTAACTTTTTTCTTATTCTTATCAAATAGTTAATATTTTTTAATAGGGTATTATGTTAGTTTAAAGCGGTCATCTGTATGTAGTTCGGTTAGATTTTGTTTGTGGGTGAACTACAATTAATTCGTGAATCTCAAGGCAATGTATAACGGTTTCGAAATGGTAAATTACTCGAGCTTAACCACAATTATCTATTGTTGACACCTGTGGTCAGTAGACTGGTTAGAGTATGTACTCATAGATAAACATAAAATTTACGGCAAACGGAAATGTTCAATCGATGTATTTTTAAAAACTTTTAATGAAATGGGCTATAATTATTTATTTTTAAAAAAAGATTCTCATTAGGTCTCTGTCAAGTTAGTGCCTGCAATAAAATTAACAAAATTGTTCAATTTTTAGATGCACCTAATAAACATAATATATACATACACACAAACACAACATGCAATTGTAAATAATAAATACAGTGGTGAAGGTCAAAATAAGTGTAATATAAGGTTACAAAAAGGCTATGATTTTAGGGACACTTTTGGATTTAGTTTTTGTTCCTTTCTGACCAAAGAAAAACAAATCAAAAACAAATAAAAATTAAAAAAAACAACAGATTGGAACAAGTTTTACGGATTCCGACAACTATATATCGAGAATATACACACATATTAAGTTGGAATGTGTATTATTTAACTAACAGTACTAGCTACTGTTTTTTGTTTTTTAAATTGGTTTTTCTTTCAAATGAATCTTTACTTCAGTGTTTTTCAAGTTTAAGAATAAGAATGAATGAACCTTTAAAAAAAACCAAAAAACCCGAGACTTTAATTTACTCTCTATAAATTGTGTTAATGCATTTAATGGATGAACATAGATTTTTTTTAATAGGATCACTGACTTTGATTGCTTTTGGTAGGATGCGGGGTTTTCATACAGTTTCATATTTGGGAAAGAAACAATCTGTAAACATAATATTTTGTTATTAACTGTTCAGCACATATGACACACTCTCAAAAAGTTATTCAATTGTAGTAGAATTAAAGATATTAAGTCTTTATTATATATATATATCAATATGAAATATGGTGAAACCTAGTATTCTACATTCAATCAGAGTTAGTTGTGTTCGTGCGTTCTTCAAGTTGTTGGATATCTGACTCGAGATCACTAATATCATCGAGGTTGTTAATAATGCGCTTTTGACTGTTAGCATTCACTTTGACAAAGATCCGACCGTCTGTGGTCCAGCAGGCATTGATTTTGTTGTTGTACTTTAGCGTTGCTAACTGTTTAACGAGGTTTGTCCTGAATTGTGTTAGGTTTTCTGTAATAAATGTACCATTAGGATCACCTTTCAGAGCTTTTTTGTTGGAGTATACCAGTTGTCTAGTTCTGTATGAAATAAATCGGACAATTACTTGAGACCTTCCTTGTTTGAGCTTGCCGATGACATGGGATCGTCCAATGTCTCGAATACCAATGTCGAGTCCGAGTTTGTTGTTACATATATCTAGGATGATGCTATCAGTATCGACTGGATGGACGATTTTTGCTCCTTGAATTCTGTCTGCGGGAATAGCAACATTATTGAAACGCAGGCTTGTCCTTCTAGAGTACTGTTCCTGAATTTCAAGCCTGTTTTCCAGTAGAGCGACCCTATCAAAGAGAAAGTTGATTTCTTTTTCACGTTCATTGTTTGATGTGATTTGGTCTTGGGTGGTGCGTTGCAATGACGAGAGTTGTATGAATTGTTTAATTAACTGTTGCTTTTGTGTTTCAACTATACTAGACTGACAATCTAGTTTCTGTAATAGTGGTTGGATTTCTTCGGCAACACATTTTTTAACTTCAGCTTCTATAATTGGCTCTAATGTATCGCTAATTTGTTTTGACAAAATGGGTATGATAGTATTTAGTACCTCTGGGCTGCTGAGGGCTTCAAGGACTCTGTCAGCTACAGACTTGCGTATTGAAGAAGCTTTTTTTGGATTGTCTATCTCGGTAAGGTCACCCATCGAGTTACCTCGCCTCCTTAGTTGTCTTGTTTTCTGTTTAAGTGTCGCTGGGAGGTTATCGGGACTATCTGGGAGTGATCGCTTGTTGCTAATAGATTGCTGTGGAGTGATTGTGGAAGCTGGTTGAGAGCAAGTAACTAAAGTGTCATTTTGGATTTCACCTTGAGAGTCATTGTTTACTTTCATAGGGGAAGCCATATTGTTTTCACTCATTACGAATCTAGACTGAGCTAATCTCACTTGGAATTCAAAGTCTACTGCAAATTTTGTCCAAATACTTTCAATTTCTTATTAACTTAAATAGTCTAGTATTCAAATTTTAGCAATTTTATGATTAAAAAATTCGTTATCCATCAATTATATCCCATTTTCTAGGACTGTTCGTTTACCCTACCATATCGTTTGACGCATGCCCATACAATTAATACTGGTTCTCTGTAACTATTTAAACTCTTACATAGGGAGTGTGGCACGCATGGTCATTGATTTTCTTTAAACTTCACACATTTACTAGTCTTGGTGAAACAAACAAAAAAATGCTAAATTTTGGTTGCTAACCACATCGGTTGCCATAGCAACCGATACCCAGTTTTACCTATTCTGGATATCTATGAATTTAAGCTTAAAAAGGCTATTTTCAACATAATTTTTCATAATAAATGACTAAGAGAAAGATTTTTGTTTATGATTTTATTAGATATATACATTTTATTAAATGTAATTTAATAACTGATATTTTCAAATTCATTTTCAATTATAATCACATACACCCCCCTTTTTATGTGGTTTGCATTAGGTAAAAAATACCCCTTTGGGGTCATTTTTGAATGCTGATAATAATTTTTGCGGACACCTGAGTAAAAATCAACCATGAATTCATAAAAATCATAGTCTTATCTTATCAATGATGCGAAAAAGTCATGGGGAAGTATGTCTCATTTTTTTGTTATCATGGATACAAAATGCCTAGTTTTCATTTTTTTCAGAAATTCTTTTTTTTTAATTTTTTGAAAAAAAATGTTTTAACACCTTTTTCTGCATTCAGAAAAAATAAATATATGAAAAATGTGTACAAATTATTGTTATCATTTAAATTTTAAACATAATCATATATAATGGTATTATAGTTTTAACTGTGTTGCTATGGAAACAATTTTATAATGATACACAAGTTTAAAACAATTTGGAAAAAGTTTCAGTTAGTTTCTTAAATTTGCACAAAAGTAGGAAAACTAAAACACTTATTAAGTTTCACTGTATACACACATGTGTATATATACATAATTTTGCTAGTATAGCATATCAATAATGGTGTTAACACTTGAAGGAAACAAATACAATTTTGCTAATCTGGATAAAAGGATCATGAAAAATATACAAAAACTAGAAAGAAAAAAGAAAATTATTCAAAAAATTATATGTTCAATTCTGCAATATTTTCCATTGAATGTAGTGCCATTGAAACAAGCTGTCCATTTGCAAAAATACTGATCAGTGCTAATATTTACAAATTCGTTTAATGAACTTCCATTCATATGATAAAATGCTTAAAAATACTAAATTTTCATTCAAAAAAGCTCTTCTGTAAATTTTCAATTTAATGCTGTGTCAAAGAATGATGGATTTTACAAGTCTTTCCATCAACTGTTATTCAAATGCTGTAGTGAAGATTAAAGATCATAGTGTCACTTGGTGTTAACAGATTGGAATTATAACTACTAGCTCTTTTTATACATAATATTAAGAAGATATAATCAGAAATTGACAGTTCAAGAAAGGCCAAGCTCAAAATTGTTTGTGTGAGACACAGAAATAAATGCAAATGAAATATTCAATATCGTTGGGGGTGGGGGTGAGTAAGATTTTGTAAAATTGAAAAGATCAATTAGTTGCGGTTTGCTTTATGTCCAGTGTCAAACATAGTCGACTGACCAAAAAATAATTAAAGTCAATAATTTGATACAATTCAACACAATAAATAATAGAACCAACCCATAAAAGAATTAATAAAAGGTTTTTTAGCAAACAACAGGCGTAACATGCAAGGGCGGCTATGGGCACATGTACATCTGACACATTTCTTGTTTGACGTTCTGGTAGGAGAGAATTTTTCGTTTCCAAAAAGTTCCATTTTCCAACAAGAAACTGCGGAAAATCTGTTAGTGAGTGACTGCATGCGGGTCTTACAATGAGCAACAGGAGGAATATATACAATCTATACAATTTTCATATACGGGGTCCCACTGACTGCCTTAAGAGATGGCCTGCTACATTCATGCTTAGTGATTCCATATGTAATCAACTAAATGTTTCCAATGAAAGGAGGGGCAGGCCCTCGTGGCTCCCTGGATCCGCCTATGGTAGCACTATAATAACATTAGAAATAGGCATTGAACTATTGAAATTTGAGAATAAACAATTATCTTCATTGATTTTTAACAGCAAATTAAACAATATTGACTATTTGATAACTCTTTACACAGAGTGACTTGAAAAGAATTTTATACTTGTATATATACTTTGATTTTCACTAAAAGCCTATTACAGAAAGATATTTCTCAAAAAAGGTTTTTTGTCTTATTGTAAAAAAAAAAAGGATTTTCTTTGAAACAGGAGTCAATGTAAATGACATAAAATACATGATATTTTTTGTCAGCGACTTCTTGTCTGTGACAATTTGTCTGCGACTTTTTGTCTGTGACTTTCTGTCCTACATACTGATCATTATCATGACCAGGGAAAAGGACTTTATACCTATTTATATGTATTAAGCTTTGCATCAAATTTATGGAAACGCTTAGATTGAACCATTAATTTTATAAAATAAGAAAATATAAAATGCTTGACAAGCATATTTGCAAATGATAAATGTATTGACATTCGGGAACATTTAAAACTAAGACAAGTTTCTGTCAACCCTCAAGTAAAGTCCGCGAATATGTTTACTGATATTTTATGATTTTTTTTATTAAACTGATAAAATATCATGCATGCAAGGGCTCGGGTATAACTCAAGTAGTCCACAAAACTACCAAGATTTCCTGCACAAGGCTCGGCCATGCCTTCAGTATATGTACGTGGAAAACGTTATTTACTGTAAGAAAATATTAAAAAAAAAACTACAAGTATATGCAATAAAATTAATGGTACCAATTTTCTTGCACCAGATGCGCATTTCGACAATACATGTCTCTTCAGTGATGCTTGTGACCAAAATATTTGAAATCCAAAGCTTAGATAAAAGATGAAGATCTATAATCCAAAAGGTCTAAAAAGTATAGCCAAATCCGTGATAGGAATCAGAGCTTTGTATGAGGGAGATACATTCCTTAATTTATAATAATTTCTAATATTTTGTAACAGCAAATTTTAATAACACAAAAAATCCGTATTTTCATGCAAGTACTGGCTACTGGGCTGGTGATACCCTCGGGGACTACAACTTACATGTATTTTTTGGCCTACTTCAATCACACCTTTTGTGTGTTAGTTTATATTTGTGATTAAACGTGTCAAATTATAACCGGTTATATACAACATAAGTTACAGCACAGTTAAATACAATATACTACTCAATACCATACAAAGTTTTAATAATCCGGTGCTCGTCAAATTACTCTAAACTCTTTAAAAATGGAATTATAAAAAAAATGTTCTTATAGATTTTAAGCAAATCCGTTAAGATATAAATAAGTTTTTAAGTAGTACCAGCAGTCCAATACAAATGGACTTTTGGTAGTACAACTACCAAGACACAGTCAAGGTTGGTCAGGTCAAGTTTTTACCCCAAATCAAATATTTTTCCTATATTTATAAATTTCATCGGTCAGGTCATTGACAACGTTAGAAAAGGTCACGTTTTCTGAATTGTTCTGATTTTTTTAATATTTTTTGCTCTTCTTTTTCATTATAATTTATATATTAAATGATCATATTTTATTATATTTCAAATTTAAAATAAATCCGTTAATAAATTAAAAAAGTTATAAGTCTTTTCATTTGTTCAGGTTTAAAACAGTTTTCTATATTTGTTTCTTATATTTATGCTTTGAATCTGGGACTATTATACTAAATTAGTATCAAAGTTCCTGATTGAATGGTCTAAATTTATAATAATTCGAATTTGACATACAACCTTTGAGAAATAAAAAAGTCATTAGCGTTTTAGTTTTAGTCTGATCACTAGCGTCACCAATCAAAGGGAGATAATTCGTATTATGAGGAATATTGATCAATGATCACTTTTTAGAAATTAATTTCGCATATTTCTAGGTAGAATACCCATAACTTTTTTTGATTTTTGAGTAAAACAAGACTGAAATTAATTACTTTTGTGATTCAATGTAGTAGATGTAGCTGCATAATTTCACAAAACTACACCAAATATTGCATTTTTCTAAAAAATCTCAACTTTCTCTGCCGTTACCATGGTAACCAACCAATATATATATCGGTTGGCATTATTTTTCTGACTAGTCTAATGGGATCTACATATCAGCCAATTTTCAAAAAGATCGGTGACTATGTGTGCCGAAAAAGTTTAAGTGGTTACAGAGAATGAGTATTAATAAGGGAAAAAAATTAAATTACTTTTTTTATGTTTGTTTTTGTCTACTTAGGACTGAATATTATTCATATTCTTTTTTTTTTATCTTCTTAAATTAAAAGCAGTTTAAATTATGTTACCCTATGATAGATATGTAAGCTGATTAATGTGCTTTCATGGAATCAAAAAAACGTTGCTTTAAAAAAAAGGTTTTCATGAAAACAAATAAAAGATGTAGGGAAACGTAAATGAAACAAGAGCCTTTTTTTTTAATCTTAAACATGTATCCACTTGTACCAAAATTTGTCTTGATTCAAATAAGACTTATCATAGGGTTTGTACATATATTAGCCACACGACGGGTGCCTCATGGTGAGCAGAATCTGTTTACCATTCCGGAGCACCTATGATCATCCCCAGTGGTGGGGTTCATATTGCTCATTCTTTAGTTTTCTATGTTGTTGTCACGTACTGTAATTTGTCTGTTGGTCTTTTCATTTATAGTTAGAGTGTTGTATTCCGTTTATTTTTGACTTATGAGTTTGAATGTTCATTTGATATCTTTGCCCTTTTTTAAATTGAGAAATTGTTCGATTTCGAATTGATTAATAAATTTTTGTTTTATATTTTATGATTGAATCTTTTTTCCTTATCCTTTCCACCATTTTTTCGATTAATTGATTGCGTACATGAGGATTGCTTAAGAATATACGTTGCTTTCTATGTCTTGTTTGTTATTTGTTTCGTTTGTTCCATTATTCAGCAGAAGTTCTAATGATTCGTCGCCAAAAATTAGTTAATCCATTTGGATAAAATAAATATTTGTCAGGAGGTGTTGATTTTGAACGATATTTGAAGGAAGTTTCTGAACTGAATAAAGTCGATGCAATCTAACTTAGCTGTTAATTGTACTTGTAGCCTTATCTTTGAGGATTGTGTGACAGTAAATTTGCGTATTGTTAACAAAATTAACAAATGGAGATTAGTATATGATTTGTTGCGTAATAATATAGGGTTATTGCATGAATATTGGGGAATATTGTCCCTCGTAGAACATATATTGCACTTACAAGCTCGTGCAATATAAAATTCTACTCGGGACAATATTCCCCAATATTCATGCAATAACCCTTTTATTGTATAGCAATATAATATTTGAAAGTTAAAATTGGTATAAACTGACGTTTTGTCGTTGATGACGTCATGAATTTTGAAGATTTATTGCACTAGTGCAATAATAGAATTTATTGCACGCTAACTTTTGGTTACTTTCTGTGGGAAATATTATATTGCTATACAATAATATAGGGTTATTGCATGAATATTGGGGAATATTGTCCCGAGTAGAATTTTATATTGCACGAGCTTGCGAGTGCAATATATGTTCTACGAGGGACAATATTCCCCAATATTCATGCAATAACCCTTTTATTGTATAGCAATATAATATTTGAAAGTAAAAAATGGTTTTAAAAAAGATTTTGTCGTTGATGACGTCATGAATATTGAAGACTTATTGCACTAGTGCAATATTAGAATTTATTGCACGCTAAGTTTTAGTTACGTTCTGCGGGAAATATTATATTGCTATACAATAATAGAATTTATTGCACGCTAACTTTTGGTTACGTTCTGTGGGAAATATTATATTGCTATACTATAATATGCTATACTTAGTCGTGAATGTTTAATTTGGTTACAATTGTATTATTTTTATGAAGTATAAGAAATAGTGCATTTTACATAATAATAAATAAAGACATTTTCAAGAACAAACTAATTTTAAGCAATTCTTATTCCGTGGTATTTATATGGCATACAATAATGAGATAAATTAAAGTTGAAGATGCAATATATGATAACAAATCGGCAACACAAGTGGCATTGACTTTTCTCGTTTATATTGAATCACATTTTGTCTTGTCGGGACATTTTATAGTTGACTTTATTAGTACTTTTTGTGCTGACATGAATTATCATTGATATGGTTATGTTTTTATAAATTATATGTTTAGAAAATTTTGAAAGTTTGAACTACTAAGGCTTTTCTACCTCAGGCATAGATTACCTTAGCTGGATTTGGCAAAACTTTTAGGAATTTTGGTCCTCAATGCTCTTCAACTTCGTACTTTATTTGGCCTTTTTATTTTTTTTTGGATTCGAGCGTCACTGATGAGTCTTTTGTAGACGAAACGCGCGTCTGGCGTATTTACAAAATTAAGTCCTGGTATCTATGATGAGTTGATTTATACCCTGAGAATATCCCCGAGGGTATCACTAGCCAAGTAGTCAGCACTTCATGAATATCAATTACATGGTAATTTTTATAAATTTTCTGAAATACTAAAGATTTTCTTAACCAAAAGTAGTTTAGCTTAGTCGTATTTGGTACAACTTCTTGGAATTTTGAGACCAATATGCTCTTAAACTTTGTTCTTGATTGGTTTTATAACTATTTTGATCTGATTGATCTGAGCGTTACTGGTGTAGAGGAAATGCGCGTCTGGCGTATTAAATTATAAGCCTGGTACCTTTGATTAATATTTATCCCTTGGTTTACATCCACATCATATTGTGTCTCTTTCTATGTCTCGATATATATGCTCATAATTAAACAAGAATGTGCCCATATTATACGGATGCCCCACTCGCACTATTATTTTATGTGTTTAGTGGACGGTGAAATTGGAGTAAAAACTATAATTTGGCATTTAAATTAGAAAGATCGTATCACAGGGAAGATGTATACTAAGTTTCAAGTTTAGAACTTCAACTTCATCAAAAACTACTTTGACCAAAAACTTTAACCTGAAATTTGCACTATCATTTTTTTATGTTCAGTGAACCGTGAAATTGGGGTCAAACAATAATTTGCATTAGAATTGAAAAGATCATATCATAGGATACATGTGTACTGAGTTTCAAGTTGCTTGGACTTCAACTTCATCAAAAACTACCTTCAGCAAAAACTTTAACCTGAAGCGGGACGAACGGACGGAAACAAAGACGAACGGTACGACAAACGAACTGACGCCCAGACAAGAAAACATAATGCCCCTCTACTATTGTAGATGGGGCATGAGAATGAATTTCACAAATTAATACCCAAACTGAATACTATTATTTTTTTAAGAGAGTATAGATAATTAATTTAAATCGAAGAAGTTGCAGATGTCCAAGAAGTCATATAAAATATGTATAATTTATAAAACATAAACAATTTCGGATTAATTCATTAGCTTTTCCATATGCATGTAGAAAAGGCAGCGGTCTCATTAATTTCTTTGAATGTCTCTTTCATTTTGCCAGCCCGTTTTTGTCATAAATCTGCCTATAAAAAATCCCGTCTTTTTACACTCGAAGATGTTTGTACTTGCTGATCGACAATGTCTGAGTGACATTACACTTACGACAGGGAAGAAATAACTTACCATGAAGAAGAGTGTATAATTCATAAACTAAAACCTTCATGGACATATAATAATCAATGTTTATTCTTATATGTTTTTGGAAGACAGGACAGTTAATCGGACACGAAAAAAGGGGAGATTGTTCAAAAACTAAATAAAAAAAACCAAAAAAAAAACTATCGTTTTTTTGGCTTTTTTGCAGTCCTAACTGTGGACAGTGTATACAATGTAGCTTTTATTTTTTTTCCGTGCATTTTTCAAATTAAATTATTATATTTTTACATCTATACTATTAAACTAAGGAATTTTCTTTGAGCCGCAGCTCCTCTGAAACAACACAAAGTCGAACATATGACGTATAAATGTATGGTTTTGTACTTCCTAAAATTGTCTTTGAAACAGTCTTTTTTCGTACACAGAAAACGCCAATTTTAGAGAAAATATCCAAATTCGAAGACTGTTAAATGAATGACAGACGCTCTTTTGCGCAGAATTGTACATCTTTTAGAGATAGAGCTGGTGCGATTTTTTTTATTTGAATTCATTGATTTAAAGAAATGTACTTCGAAAAAACTGTGAATCCTGTTAAAACCAAACAAAACAAATTATGTAACCTTGTTCTTTTACTATACATAGTCAATGATCAGCGTAACGGATTCGTCACAAGTCATTTATTTAAATTTGAATGAAAAAAGCGGTGTTGATTAATGTAATGGCAACTATGATCTTACAACACACAAAACCAAAAAAAAAAACCAAACCCAACAGTCTACAAAATTATTGTATACTTTTAACGAACGAAAAAAGAGCTGCCATTTAAATCATTTTTTTTCTAGCTCATCCATATCCTCCAAGACGAGGCAGACCTCCCCCGCCTCCATCACGTCCACAACAACGACTCCCACCACCTATACGAAGAGGACAACCACCACCACCACCTCCACGTCGTCCACCTCCTGCATATGGACCACCTCCTCCTAGAAGACGAGTACCAGCACCACCTCCACCAAGGAGAGCACCATCACCGCTTCAGCAACAACAAGTAATTCATAGGCCACCACCACAACAACCTAGATATATTCCTCCACCACAACAACCAAGATATGTACAACAACCACCACCACCACAACCAAGACATCAACAGCCCATATATATACCACAACCACCACCACCAAGACCTCAACAGCCCATTTATGCACCCCAACCACCACCACCGAGACCTCAACAGCCTATATATATACCTCCACCACCACCAACACAACCACCAATAATTCAACAGCCTATAGATGTACAACCACCACCAACACAACCACCAATAATTCACCAGCCTATATATGTGCAACCACCACCAACACAACCACCAATAATTCACCAGCCTATATATGTGCAACCACCTGTACAACAATACATTCCCCCACAGCCAACACAGCCGCCTGTACAAAGTTTCTTCCCTTTTGCTCTGTTGGCTTCACTGTTTCAACAACAACCAACACTAGCAGTAACACCTATAACACCTAAAACTACAACAAGACCACCACCACCTCCAAAAACTACAACTACTACAACAGTTAAGCCTCCGGAAGAAGAATTTGAGTATGAAGGTTATAAAACAACAAGACCTCCTCAACCACTTCCGGTTCGAACAACGCCAATCCCTATTCATAAAACAACAGGAATGTGGTGGTTTTTTGATGTTCCAACTACACAGGCGCCAGTCTATGTTCCCGTTGCGTTTAAAGAGACATCATGTAGCTGTTATAAAGGATATGACTTTTGTCCTCTAAACAAAATAAGAAATGGAGATTGTGTAGAAAACGACGCCATACGATGTTGTGGATACGACAAATAATAATATAATAGATTATATTCAAAATGAAATTTTAAGTACTCATTACTCATTATTCATTTTATACATTCTAAAACTGTTTACATATCATTAAGTGCTTAATGTAGAATAACTAGATTAGAAAGATTTGGGGATGTTGGTGGTGTTAAATTTGGTTTTACAAATATTGAACATTTTACTTACCATGTTTTCTTAATTTAGAGAGTCTTTTTGTAATTGCATTTATGTTTGAACGAAGCTCGCTTCTTATAAAGTTCAAAGTATTTGTGCATTTACACTTTTGATAGTAAACAATGTTATTGTTATTTCTTGTGCATATGTATGTTTATATTTTATATAGTCCGAATTTCACCACCTGGCCTAATACATGTTTGTTTTGTTGCAACGACTATGATAAAAAGAAAGAGGTGAAACGGTATTTGAAGAACCAAATTATCAGAAAATGTTGGAGGTCCTTGCAAATGCTAGTAAAATTATGAGTAACATTGTAATCAAATATTGAGTAGTAATAGTTATGCAATTGTATGTTACAAAAGTGTATGTATAACATTAATAACGCATTAGTTCTGAATAAACTTGTAATAAAAGAAAAAAAAATATTGGGAAAATAAATGAATTTTTCATTCTTATTCTGAAGTATATCTGATATACAACAATTAACAAACACACACTCACTTTTCCGCAATTGCCAAAAAACATGCATTTAATAGTCTGTTTATCTAAAACCAGCTTGTCAATAAATATATTAAAAATTGACATCAAGAACATCCAATATTAATATATTTTACGAAGTAAAATGAGCACTGAAAGAAAACCAATGAACATTCAATGGTGAAAGTAAATAACACACAAAATATGCAGCTGGCATGATAATAGAGTATATTACTACTCTAAAATGTATTGCCGACCTCGGCTTCGCCTCTGTTTTAAAACGTGTCCAATGAAATATCAGAAGATCAAAAATCGCATATCACAGTTGTACAAAAGCTCTGATGATCTCGCCCACGGACAATGTAACATCAAATCTAGTAAAGCATTATATCACTCTGTTGAGAGCAATTGGTCGTTTCA
The DNA here is from genome assembly GCF_036588685.1 of Mytilus trossulus. NCBI lineage: Eukaryota > Metazoa > Mollusca > Bivalvia > Mytilida > Mytilidae > Mytilus > Mytilus trossulus. The sequence goes on along the minus strand of NC_086384.1, from coordinate 37,249,036 downwards.
GAATCCAAAGAATTATGAGAAATTTCATTGTTCGCACCCCAAAACGAAAATGACGTCATATCATTAGTTAAATATCCAATGTATATTACATTTTTAACCAATCAGGACGTTTTAGTGTACACTTTTAAAATATTACCCAGAATGCATTAGATTCTGAATAGCCGAACTCCGCCTTTAAAAAGCAAAAAAAAATCAAACCCGTTCCGATTTGCGTACTCACGAAGTCTGATTAAATTTAAACCTCTCATCACTCCCGTTTTCTGATATGTCGCTGCGCGCAAGCGACATATATTAGCAAACGGGAACGCCGAGAGGTTTAATTTCAATCAGACTGGTACTCTCGACACGTGAGTCTTATCATTTTTAGAATTTACGTTATAAGTTTTTTGCCTTGAGATCTATTTTGCACAAATATGTTACTGTCTTTGTTATGAAAATAAGTTGACTAAGAACGATAACCGTTATCTTATTTCGTGATTGATCAACCAGTAACTTTGAAAAAATATGTTAAAATACGGGAATTTGGTATGATTGCAAAAATAAGACTATCCACCGGAGTAAAAAATTACATGAATATATGCAACTTACCGTATGGTATGGTTTCTGAATGAGTCAAAATTCATACCGTTGAGTCGGATTTGAAAGACCCCGACATGACACAACAATAATATAAAAGCAATAATATAAAACTGCTCACCTTACATTTTTTTAAAAGTAGTTGAGCTAGGTACAATGATCGAGTGTAGGTAAAATTTTGAAGAATATATCAACTCGATATAAGGATATTAATATAGATAACGGTTCAATTATTTCGACATAATGAAATAAATATATCGATACAACGATATAACGATATAATTACCGAGTTATATATTGAGATAACGATATTCTATTTATTTTCTTAGGTTCCCTATTGACCTCCGTATAAATCTGCTACACTAAGTCCTTTTATATTATATAATATTACATTTTCTTACGTGATGGTCTGAAATAAATCTAAAAAGTATTTAACATGTGCTGCAAAACAATATGCATCACATGAATCCAAAGATGTAAAATTGACTTCCGGGTCGTATGCTTATTTGAAATTTTATGGTAAGCTTCTCGTCTAGATTTTAATAACTAGATTCAAAACGCCTCCTTTATAATGATTATGTGTATGAATGTTGATGTGATTACATTTTATACAATAATACAATAAGATACCAGTCTATTCCGTAATACTATTACACAATCTGAGCCTGAGCGAATTACAGTCTAGTAGTACTTAACGGTGATGCAGGTTGTAATGTACTTGACAAAAGTATCTATATGTAGCAATAGACCAGTTTCGAGTTCATCCGTCACCGGAAATTAACTCTTCAATAATACGCGCCTTTGTTACGTCATTTACCAGATAGAGGGTCTCGTCTGTATCCCTGCACTATAAACGTTCTTCAAGCGTCTTAGTGATCGTCATTGTGCAGGGTAAACTAGAAATAAAGGTTGTTCAGTAAGTACTTACCACAATTCCCTAATGACAGCGGTGCAGATTGTCAATTATGAGAATTTAATTTGCCAAATGATTCGTACAATATAGCTTTATAGTTTTTCAACCACTCGCTCAACATTGAAACGGAAGTCACGACGCACCTAAACGCACGAGTGATGTTCACTAAAACCGAAGTTTTTGACGGAAATGCATCGAACTCGAAAGTTGTTTATTATGTAGCCTTGGCTTCTGATACAATAGCTTCAGTACAACGGAGCACCTTTTGTGTCGTATTTAAAGACTATTCAAACTTCCAATTTATTTGACTGAAAACCATTATGGTCAGTAGCGAACCGTATCATTAACGAATTTATCGCACACTTGACTTTTCATGCTGAGATATGTATAGATGTTCCGGACCATATGAGTATTCGGACTTTACACGTATGTTCATGACCATATGGGTATATACTCATATGGTCCGACCATACGCGTATGGTCGGGGTAATTAACACTCTGTAACGGTTTACTTTTAATACTACTTCTACATATATGGTATGACCGTTCATTAAAAAGACGCTATCATATATAGATAATTTTATTATTATAGACCGACAATATTATAATAAGAAGATGAACTAAAAAAAAAAATAAGAAGTTTCACATAGTTGATTTAAGTTAATTGTAAAATTTATAGTAAACACATTTTATACCGATGGTCATTACAGATGGTCATTACCGATTTGTTATTACGAGTGAATGGCAATATGTCGACTTAAAATAATGAATTCCAAAAATTCTTAATAAACTGTTACAAAAGAAGTCAATGGAAAGTAACATACTTTTACTTTATTTAAGTTGTGTTGTGAATATGATGTATTGCAGTAATTTTTCGATATTTGAGATCTAGAGGTTCTAACACCGTAGACATCAGAATGGCCATTATAAAATTAAAAAAATTGTCATGTTTTAAACCATCACTGTTATTTATATAAAGTGTTTGTAGCAATTAAACGTTTATATGAATTTAATTTGAAAAAAAATATATACCAATATGGTCCAAATACTCATATGGTCCGGCCCGTTAATAACCAAACGAGTATTATACAAACACATGAATCGATGACATCATCATTAAAAGTCATCGGTTTCAAAGTCAGATCTGATGATTTTTTCATGGCACTAAAGGTACTCCGTACAAGAAGAGAAAATATTCCACATGGAGACCATATTAAGCGATTATGTAATTATGTCAAGTAATCGGTGTAGTGACTTATGTGTATCGTACCAGAGTTTACTCCTGAATATTGGAACATGCAGCGTTTCTTAGTTTCAAACTTGTATTTTGACTTTTGTCATACACTTTCAAAGTGTGGGACGTGATGCTGTCTCTGAACAGACTTTGTGTGTCCAGCAACAACCACTGCTAACCTGTGCACTGCTGTCCAAAACTTCGTGTTTATTTGGCCTTATAAACTCTTTTGGATTCAAGCGTCAATGCTAATACTTTTGAAGACGAAACGCGCATCTGACATAAGTACTCAATTTAATTCTGGTATCTATGATGAGTTAACCTAACGTCATGAGTTCGTCTCTTGTGTCAAAAAATGATAGCAGACGTGCTCATGTGGTTTTACGCTCTAAGATGGAATCAAAGTTATTTTTAACTGACATTTGTGAGTGTTATGTATATTATTGTAGAACTTTCAATCTACGTTACCACGAGGCAGAATGTAGTTCAATGTTACCTGTGAAAATCATCACTGACCTAAAGAACAGTGCAATGAAACGAGACAATACCCTACCACATCATGCAGGGAATACTAAACAAATCGACATTTTGTTTGTGATAAAAATAATAATAAAATGTGAATGTTCAACGCCATAATTTGTGTATCATCAGAAAGTAAATCCATGAATGTTAACATGTAAACCAAGATTTTCAAATGGTTAAGCTGAACTCGTAAGTTTTACGGATGCCATCACGAGTTGGTTGACCGCTATAGAATATCCGTTTCACAGATGATATCCTTATGTCGTAACTACAATCCCAATCCATTTTCAATAATGTGACCTACCAAATTAGCAATATTTCCATATTTGTACTCACATGACCAACACGACGGGTGCCACATGTAGAGCAGATTCCGCTGTTTTCCGGAGCACCCAAGATTACCCCCAGTTTTTAATGGAGTTTGTGTTTTTATTTTTCTATATTGAGTCTTTGTGTTCTATTGTTTTTCCGTTTCATTATTAGCATTGGTCTTGGTTTGTATTCAATCTACATGTACATATACGTGTTTGAATGTCATTCTGGTATCCTGCGCCCCTGTATTGTACATGTTGTTATCATGTTTTATAATAAAAAAATCAGTTTTTAGCAACGACGACCTTAAAATTCGACTAGGTGACAAACATAGATCTCTTTCTATCATTATATGTAACCATATAATATAAGTAATCAAATGAAAATGATCGACGGAGAGACACACTGCCTGGCGGATAGACGAGTCGAAAAAGATATAACACTCGCTCATTTAAAAACTATTACTTTATTTGTTACAAAAAATGCGCTGGCAAGACAAATTATGACTCTTACCTTTAAAAGTCTTTCTTTAAACAAAAGCAGTTGCGAAAGCGTTTAAACTGTACGTTATCGTGTACTAAATCTTCAGAGAAGTACATCGCAAGAAAAGTGGAAAAATCTAATATACAGAACAACAACAAAAAAACAACAACAATGAAAACCGGAAAGAAGCTGTATCGCTGCCATGAAGTTGAAGGGTTTCAAGTTTAAAGTATATATCACCATAACTTCATCATCTAGGCTTGCCACATTTATCATTCAAATTGTAAAGTTTTACTTTAACTTGCTATACTGCATTGATGTGTGCGTTAATATGCATAAAACTACTTAATGTAAGACATCCAATCGTACTTACTAATTAATCGTAGAACTTGTAGAAAAATCCGTTCGTACGGAACTAATCGATCTAACTTAAGTAATTTTATGTATATCAACTCTGGATCTTTCTCGAATTTTATAAATCAACACATACTTATTGGTTATTAAAATCTCGATGAAACTAAATTATGCGGGAATTAAAACAAAAAAAGTTTACAAATCAATGATGACTGTTTTCTGAAGTGGCAGTTATCATTAATCTGTACACCAATATGTTTGTGCGGAAAATTGCTTCTGTCATGGCTTTATTGTCTGTGATCAGGACCGAGGCTTATCGTCGTTCGAGTAAGTTAAATCAAATTTTTAGATACTATAATAATAGTTATTATAAAATTTCACAATTGAAAATAGATTATTTTTAAACGAATATTTTATTTCTTAGTTCGTATGTAATGCGAACCCTTGCTGACGAAGTCAACGAGTCGATTGTTACCGAGCAGGTATATATATTAAAAAAAATAGCTTTGAATGTAAAACCAATTCAGGAATTTGACAGTTGTTGTCCATTCGTTTGACGTGTTTAAGCTTTTGATTTTGTCATTTAATAATGGACTTTCAATTTTGATTTTGCTTCTATTAGATTACATCTAAAATGGAGTATATTTTAAAACCAATATTTTAATTTTCATACTGTCATATTTAAAGGATTTAATTTTCATCATTTTTATCATATTCTCTAAGCCCGATGTTTTTAAAAGTAGGGGCTAATTGAAGGGTTCGTATCAACCTTTTGGAACCTACCTATATCATTTAATTGTTCAAGTCCTGATTATGTGGAAAAACGTAATCTTGACGTTGAATATCTCGTTTGTATTGTTTTACATAGGTCATATCGGGTTCTCGTATAGCTTTCTATGTTGTATTATATTTGCTCTTCAAATAAGAGTTTAAAGTAACTTATAGTTGCTAACTTTTTCGTTAAATGGGCTCTGGTAAAAATGACGATCTATAACACGTTCAAGGAATAATTTCAGATTGATTGAATTTGAACAACACGTTAATTTCAGGTAAAGACATTAAACTAATAAATTTTGTTAAATTTTAGTGAAAGCAAGCCTTCTGCATGCACAATTTATGTTTATTGTGGTCTCTCTTAGTTATATATTGTAAAATGATGAATTGATATGCGCTAATATGATGTGATTACACAATGCTTGCTTTAAAATTGCTTTACATGTAGTACATATTGCTGGTTAAAATCATTTCTCTACCTGTGTATTTTAAGCAAAGCGTTGTGATGACGTAGCAATAATAGGTGCCGGTATAGCTGGGACGTATTCCAGATGGAGATTAAGAAATCTAAATCAGAAAATAACTATATACGAATACTCAGACAGAGTAGGAGGAAGGTGTTACACATTGCGATTTCCTGAAACACCTGACATCAATATAGAAATGGCTGCTGCGAGGTTTGTCCCGAAGAGTAAGTTTTGAATTATCATCGATGTTAAAAACAGAATTAAATACTTTCATGAGTTTTTCATCAACAATGCTGGAATTGATTAACATTCCGGAGCGTCTGGGCTAATCTCGGCCATCGGATGTTGCTCAATCTATAGTTGTCTGTGTATTGTATTATGGATTTGTTTTTCTTTCTTTTATTTATTTTGAGTAAATATATTTTGTTTAGTCTTCTCTACCATATCATTACTGATTGCCCTGTTGATATGCAGATGGGCTGGATTGCTTTAAGATCATTTCTCTCTCTTCTTTATTTATTTCTATTCATATAGTTTATTCTTCATACTTCTGCAAAAATATGTTGTTGGCTATTTTTACAGCAATGCAACTTCATTTTTCTTTTTTTCTCTTAGTTGCACATTTTTTGTGAGTTTTCCCTTCTTTTGTACTAATAACAATGCCTTATTGGTTATGTAATGCAATCATGATATAAATGAATTTGTTATATAACGAAAAAACTTTTAATAATATAATACATTGTATAACAACTTCTGTTTAATCCTATTGCATAACAATTGCAATAAAATAGTTTAAGAACAATAAACGTTTTGAATTCGTTATTTCTATCGTTTATTTGCAAGCTGTTAGTATAAATACACTTCCTATCATTTATTCAGAATAATTTACTTTTACGTAATGTAAAACAGATTTCCTAAATTGCTATGCGAATAAAACAATTAAATTATTTTTGTTTCGTTTTGTATCTGAAATAAAGGGAATACAAAGATAATAATTGATCTGATCTTAAAGGGGCATTATCAACCAGATATAACAACAATTAAAAACCAATTGTTCAGAGAACAATTGAAAGTCTTTCCACATCAAAGAAATTTTGATAAGAAGATAGTTTCTTCATACTGATGATTCAAATAAAGGTTTAATTATATTTTTGAGTGATGTAAGGGAGATAAAATGCTACTTCCAGTGAAATGAATGTCAATTCCGGTCTCATATGCTAGCTTCTTTCACACTGATTCCAAAAATATATAGTTTATATATACTTTTGTATGTAGAATGGGAGATAATTGGCCACTTCCGGTTTGTTGGAAGTCATTTTTAGTCTTCATTAATCAGTTAATGTATCTACATGACAAACTATATGGATTCTTTGTATTTTTTATATAAAAAAATTGCAAAAAAAGCTACTTCCGGTTTACTCAAGGTCACTTCCGGTAGTCATTTTTCAAGGTCATTTGTCACCAAACCTTTTGTACAAGGTCAAATGCCTTTATAATGTACTTAGTTGAAGTTATAATCAAATAATGTCATATTAAGACATTTCAGGGGCACTAACTCCTATAAAATGCCATTAAATTGTATAACACCGAATGTAGCATATCTTTATTACAATAAAGCAAACATTTTGCACTTGTTCTTCAAAGTATATCTTTGAAAGTGTCGGAGAAAATCTCAAAACAAGGTAAATTCAAAATTTAGAACTTGACCTTGACCTTTGACCTTGACCTCATTTTCTAAGTTAGGACATAGGGGACTCAAATAAAAACATTCCAGGGTTATACGGTTAATTGTTTATGAGTTAAAAAGACATACCGACAAATTTATTTTGTAAAGGTAGATAACTCCTATAAAATTTCATCGAATCGCTTCGATCCAAATTAGCCAAATATTCCTGAGGATGTAACGAACAAGTTAGAAAGAGAAATTTGTCGATATCTTTTTTTGTTACGGAGGAGATGCACACAGATGATAAACAGTGAATAGGGAGATAACTCTTACAAAGATAAAGCTTCGGCTTAGCAGGGTGAAATTTAAAAGCGCATAAACTATACGATACATTATGAGAAATATCTAAGCGACATATTGTGAAACAAACATTTATCGCAACAACAAAATTTGGCGGAAAAAAAATATAAAAATAATTAAAAACCAATTGTTCAGAGAACAATTGAAGGTCTTTCCATCAAAACAATGTATTTTGATATGAAAAGGTGTGAAACTAAGTTTAAAATGTCATTTTAATTGTCAAATGATAGCTCCTAGTAAGCTGATTCCAAAAATATATTGTTTCCATACATTTTTTTTAAATAAGGGAGATAATTTGTTACTTCCGGTTTGAAAAATGTTACTTCCGATTATATTTGAATATTTACTTGACACCGATTCCAAAAATATCTGGTTCTATATACTTTTATATTAATAAAGTACAAAAAATAGCTACTTCCGGTTTACAAAAGGTCACTTCCGGTTGTTTTTTTCAAGATTAAATGGTTTGATACCTTTTTCTTAAAGTTGTATATCTTTATCATGTATACATATAGTATAAAAGCAAAGGTCAAAATCTAGAACGTCAAATTAAGCTATGACCTTGAGATCAATTTCAAGGTCATAAACCAAGGACCTCAAATCAAAAGACCATAGGTCTTAATTATATTAAGTTAATGAGTTAAATCACCAAACACGTATTTTTTGATACGTGAGGGGAGAAAACTCCCTTTTACATTCAACATACGCTTGCAATCAAAATTTACATCTTACGACATGTCGCAACTAACAATTTAGTAAAAATAATTTGTTGATATCTTATACAGTCTTTGGATATAAGTGAAAATAAGCCAAATTCAAATATTAGAATATGACCTTGACCTTTGACCTTGACCTAATTTTCATTTTTTGGGACCAAGGACCTCAAATCAAAAAATCCGAGGTCTCTATCACTTATGGTTTATAAGATAGAAATTCATATCACTTATATCAGATGCATAAGGGGAAATAACTCTCATATGGAGCGGTCATATCGCTTCGGTCAAAATAGGACAAATCATGCGAAGGATATAACGAGCAATTTTGTAAAATAAATTTGTCATAATCTTTTACGGTTGCGAAGGAGATGCGCTAACAAGGAAAACAGTGTTTGGGGAGATAACTCCTACAAAGAAAAGTATTTGTTTACGCAGGGTAAATTTCAAAAGCGCATAAACTGTTCGATATCATATACAAAATATCTAAGCGACATATTGCGAAACAAATGTTTATCGCAAGAACAAAATTAGGCGGAAGAAAAAAAAAAAAAAAAAAAATAATCAGAAGAAAAACAATAGGTCTTTCCACAGAAAAGTGGAAAGACCTAATAATAATCAGAACAAATACAATAGGCTTTCCACAGAAAAGTGGAAAGACCTAATAATATGGATAAAACTGGAGTTGTCGTTCGTTTTACGTTGATAGGATAGATAGCACACAACCTACATTCAGTTGTAAGTGGAGGGTTAAAAAAAAAAGGGGGGGGGGGCAAAAGGGGGTCTCGGGGAGATTTTTTTTTTTTTTTATTAACGGAACAGAATGGTTAAAAAGGTTTTTTACAATATAAATCAATTGCTTTAAAAAAGCAATTGTAGGGGGTCTTTCCCCCTTTAAAATTAATTGAATTTGGGGGGGGGGGGGGTGTTTGTTTGTTTGTTTGTTTGTTTGTTCGTTTCTGTATGGGGTCTATATTATTGTTACCGGAGAAGTTTCATGTTTAGTTTGGAAAGTTTTTCTTTTATTTTAGGTACAGCGCGCGCGCCACATCACGTGACACGGGTTTATAATAACGAAAAGATAGTCTTTTTATTTCTTTTTAGGTGGGGACTTTGAACAGACAACATGTATAGAGACGGAATAAACACAATGTAATTTCTTTTGTCATTGTAGGAAATTGACAACTTGATGACAGTTCACGGGCAGTGCATGTTTTGGATTTAATTGATCCGGTGTTACTTTAAAACACATTTATTGATTATTTTCTGATATTGTACATTTTTCAGCACCTGTTTGTAACACAGATTAGTATTTCAATCTCGGAGCGGACATTTTATTGTAGGTTTTTACTGAGATTTACGGACCTAGCAAGCGATTTTTAGGGCATTGCCATTTCTTTTGTCTAGGAAAAGCTTTGAGAGATATCTGCACCAAGTTTTTTTATAAACTTTCAGTACATGTATGCCCTGCTGACTGCAAATTTTGAGGTCGATTGTACTTGTAGTTTCAGAGAACATGTGGATTTTTTTTCAGAAGTGACGCAAGAACAATATTGAATTTCGATTTTTCATGAAACATGATTTATTGATCATGATCATGATTGATTGATTGATTGATTGATTGATTGATTGATCGATTGATTGGTTGGTTGGTTAAACACGTTGCTTAAACATGTTGCTTAAACACGTTGGTTAAACACATTGGATAGGCTCAAAATTGGATCCCGTATTTAACGCATGAAACGGAAACATGTATTGATTGATTGATTGGTTGGTTGGTTGGTTAAACACGTTGATTAAACACGTTGGTTAAACATGTTGGTTAAACACGTTGGTTAAACATATTGGTGAAACACGTTGGCTGGTTAAACACGTTGGATAGGCTCAATTTAAACAAGGGAAAAAAAACCATCTTGGATCCCGTATTTAACACATGAAACGGAAACATGCATTGATTGGTTGGTTGGTTAAACACGTTGGTTAAACATGTTGGTTAAACACGTTGGTTAAACATAGTGGTGAAACACGTTGGATAGGCTCAATTTAAACAAGCGAAAAAAAAACACATCTTGGATCCCGTATTTAACACATGAAACGGAAACATGCATTGATTGGTTGGTTGGTTAAACATGTTGGTTAAACATATTGGTTAAACACGTTGGCTGGTTAAACACGTCGGATAGGCTCAATTTAAACAAGCGGGAAAAAAAACACATCTTGGATCCCGTATTTAACACATGAAACGGAAACATGCATTGATTTGTTGGTTGGTTTGTTAAACACGTTGGTTGAACATGTTGGTTAAACACGTTGGTTAAACATATTGGTTAAATATGTTGGTTATAAACGTTTGATAGACTCAATTCAAACAAGCGAAAAAAAAAGAGACCTTGAATCCCGTATCAAACACATGAAACGGAAACATTGATTGATTGATTGATTGATTGATTGATTGATTGATTGATTGATTGGTTGGTTGGTTGGTTGGTTGGTTGGTTGGTTGGTTGGTTGGTTGAAATTCAAACACACATAAAACTGCTTAAATAGTGCCAAAACCACATAATTTGATGACCTTGACCTTTGACCTTGTGACTTTCGTCAAGGTCATTGCTCCACAAGGTCATTGCAAAAGACCCTAAGGGTCAAGGACCTTTTGTTAAAGAGTTTTGCCTAAAAATGGCTTTTTAAAAACCATCGATGGGAGTTATGTCCCTTACATGATGGTAAAATCAATATAGTCATAATGTAAAAAAGTTGCCCCTTGAAGTACCAAGCATTTTTCACTGCTTAATTTTTTTGTATCTATAACCGTTCAAGAGTTATAGGGAAATCAAAGACATGTGAAAATCTAAAATGTGACCTTGACCTTTGACCTTGACCTAATTTTCTAAGTTAGGAATCAGGGGACTCAAATAAAAACATTCCAGGGTTATACGGTTAACGGTTTATGAGTTAAAAAAACATACCGACAAATTTATTCCGTAAAGATAGATAACTCCTATAAAATTTATTCGAATCGCTTCGATCCAAATACGCCAAAAATTCCTGAGGATGTAACGAACAATTTGTAAAAAGAATTTTGTCGCTTTCTTATTTTGTTACGAAGGAGATGCACACACATGATAAACAGTGAATAGGGAGATAACTCTTACAAAGAAAATGGTTCGGCTTAGCAGGGTGAAATTTAAAAGCGCATAAACTATACGATACAATATGAAAAAAATCTAAGCGACATATTGCGAAACAAACATTTATCGCAAGAACAAAATTTGGCGGAAGAAAAAAAAAAAAATAATAATAATAATAATAATAATAATAATCAGAACAAATACAATAGGCTTTCCACAGAAAAGTGGAAAGACCTAATAATATGGATAAAACTGGAGTTGTCGTTCGTTTTACGTTGATAGGATAGATAGCACACAACCTACATTCAGTTGTAAGTGGAGGGTTAAAAAAAAAAGGGGGGGGCAAAAGGGGGTCTCGGGGAGATTTTTTTTCTTTTTTATTAACGGAACAGAATGGTTAAAAAGGTTTTTTACAATATAAATCAATTGCTTTAAAAAAGCAATTGTAGGGGGTCTTTCCCCCTTTAAAATTAATTGAATTTGGGGGGGGGGGGTGTTTGTTTGTTTGTTTGTTTGTTTGTTCGTTTCTGTATGGGGTCTATATTATTGTTACCGGAGAAGTTTCATGTTTAGTTTGGAAAGTTTTTCTTTTATTTTAGGTACAGCGCGCGCGCCACATCACGTGACACGGGTTTATAATAACGAAAAGATAGTCTTTTTATTTCTTTTTAGGTGGGGACTTTGAACAGACAACATGTATAGAGACGGAATAAACACAATGTAATTTCTTTTGTCATTGTAGGAAATTGACAACTTGATGACAGTTCACGGGCAGTGCATGTTTTGGATTTAATTGATCCGGTGTTACTTTAAAACACATTTATTGATTATTTTCTGATATTGTACATTTTTCAGCACCTGTTTGTAACACAGATTAGTATTTCAATCTCGGAGCGGACATTTTATTGTAGGTTTTTACTGAGATTTACGGACCTAGCAAGCGATTTTTAGGGCATTGCCATTTCTTTTGTCTAGGAAAAGCTTTGAGAGATATCTGCACCAAGTTTTTTTATAAACTTTCAGTACATGTATGCCCTGCTGACTGCAAATTTTGAGGTCGATTGTACTTGTAGTTTCAGAGAACATGTGGATTTTTTTTCAGAAGTGACGCAAGAACAATATTGAATTTCGATTTTTCATGAAACATGATTTATTGATCATGATCATGATTGATTGATTGATTGATTGATTGATTGATTGATCGATTGATTGGTTGGTTGGTTAAACACGTTGCTTAAACATGTTGCTTAAACACGTTGGTTAAACACATTGGATAGGCTCAAAATTGGATCCCGTATTTAACGCATGAAACGGAAACATGTATTGATTGATTGATTGGTTGGTTGGTTGGTTAAACACGTTGATTAAACACGTTGGTTAAACATGTTGGTTAAACACGTTGGTTAAACATATTGGTGAAACACGTTGGCTGGTTAAACACGTTGGATAGGCTCAATTTAAACAAGGGAAAAAAAACCATCTTGGATCCCGTATTTAACACATGAAACGGAAACATGCATTGATTGGTTGGTTGGTTAAACACGTTGGTTAAACATGTTGGTTAAACACGTTGGTTAAACATAGTGGTGAAACACGTTGGATAGGCTCAATTTAAACAAGCGAAAAAAAAACACATCTTGGATCCCGTATTTAACACATGAAACGGAAACATGCATTGATTGGTTGGTTGGTTAAACATGTTGGTTAAACATATTGGTTAAACACGTTGGCTGGTTAAACACGTCGGATAGGCTCAATTTAAACAAGCGGGAAAAAAAACACATCTTGGATCCCGTATTTAACACATGAAACGGAAACATGCATTGATTTGTTGGTTGGTTTGTTAAACACGTTGGTTGAACATGTTGGTTAAACACGTTGGTTAAACATATTGGTTAAATATGTTGGTTATAAACGTTTGATAGACTCAATTCAAACAAGCGAAAAAAAAAGAGACCTTGAATCCCGTATCAAACACATGAAACGGAAACATTGATTGATTGATTGATTGATTGATTGATTGATTGATTGATTGATTGGTTGGTTGGTTGGTTGGTTGGTTGGTTGGTTGGTTGGTTGGTTGAAATTCAAACACACATAAAACTGCTTAAATAGTGCCAAAACCACATAATTTGATGACCTTGACCTTTGACCTTGTGACTTTCGTCAAGGTCATTGCTCCACAAGGTCATTGCAAAAGACCCTAAGGGTCAAGGACCTTTTGTTAAAGAGTTTTGCCTAAAAATGGCTTTTTAAAAACCATCGATGGGAGTTATGTCCCTTACATGATGGTAAAATCAATATAGTCATAATGTAAAAAAGTTGCCCCTTGAAGTACCAAGCATTTTTCACTGCTTAATTTTTTTGTATCTATAACCGTTCAAGAGTTATAGGGAAATCAAAGACATGTGAAAATCTAAAATGTGACCTTGACCTTTGACCTTGACCTAATTTTCTAAGTTAGGAATCAGGGGACTCAAATAAAAACATTCCAGGGTTATACGGTTAACGGTTTATGAGTTAAAAAAACATACCGACAAATTTATTCCGTAAAGATAGATAACTCCTATAAAATTTATTCGAATCGCTTCGATCCAAATACGCCAAAAATTCCTGAGGATGTAACGAACAATTTGTAAAAAGAATTTTGTCGCTTTCTTATTTTGTTACGAAGGAGATGCACACACATGATAAACAGTGAATAGGGAGATAACTCTTACAAAGAAAATGGTTCGGCTTAGCAGGGTGAAATTTAAAAGCGCATAAACTATACGATACAATATGAAAAAAATCTAAGCGACATATTGCGAAACAAACATTTATCGCAAGAACAAAATTTGGCGGAAGAAAAAAAAAAAAATAATAATAATAATAATAATAATAATAATCAGAACAAATACAATAGGCTTTCCACAGAAAAGTGGAAAGACCTAATAATATGGATAAAACTGGAGTTGTCGTTCGTTTTACGTTGATAGGATAGATAGCACACAACCTACATTCAGTTGTAAGTGGAGGGTTAAAAAAAAAAGGGGGGGGCAAAAGGGGGTCTCGGGGAGATTTTTTTTCTTTTTTATTAACGGAACAGAATGGTTAAAAAGGTTTTTTACAATATAAATCAATTGCTTTAAAAAAGCAATTGTAGGGGGTCTTTCCCCCTTTAAAATTAATTGAATTTGGGGGGGGGGGGGTGTTTGTTTGTTTGTTTGTTTGTTTGTTCGTTTCTGTATGGGGTCTATATTATTGTTACCGGAGAAGTTTCATGTTTAGTTTGGAAAGTTTTTCTTTTATTTTAGGTACAGCGCGCGCGCCACATCACGTGACACGGGTTTATAATAACGAAAAGATAGTCTTTTTATTTCTTTTTAGGTGGGGACTTTGAACAGACAACATGTATAGAGACGGAATAAACACAATGTAATTTCTTTTGTCATTGTAGGAAATTGACAACTTGATGACAGTTCACGGGCAGTGCATGTTTTGGATTTAATTGATCCGGTGTTACTTTAAAACACATTTATTGATTATTTTCTGATATTGTACATTTTTCAGCACCTGTTTGTAACACAGATTAGTATTTCAATCTCGGAGCGGACATTTTATTGTAGGTTTTTACTGAGATTTACGGACCTAGCAAGCGATTTTTAGGGCATTGCCATTTCTTTTGTCTAGGAAAAGCTTTGAGAGATATCTGCACCAAGTTTTTTTATAAACTTTCAGTACATGTATGCCCTGCTGACTGCAAATTTTG
Organism: Mytilus trossulus; assembly: GCF_036588685.1. Classification (NCBI taxonomy): domain Eukaryota; kingdom Metazoa; phylum Mollusca; class Bivalvia; order Mytilida; family Mytilidae; genus Mytilus; species Mytilus trossulus. Next base: position 37,233,783 of record NC_086384.1, on the reverse strand, counting down.
AGGTCGATTGTACTTGTAGTTTCAGAGAACATGTGGATTTTTTTTCAGAAGTGACGCAAGAACAATATTGAATTTCGATTTTTCATGAAACATGATTTATTGATCATGATCATGATTGATTGATTGATTGATTGATTGATTGATTGATCGATTGATTGGTTGGTTGGTTAAACACGTTGCTTAAACATGTTGCTTAAACACGTTGGTTAAACACATTGGATAGGCTCAAAATTGGATCCCGTATTTAACGCATGAAACGGAAACATGTATTGATTGATTGATTGGTTGGTTGGTTGGTTAAACACGTTGATTAAACACGTTGGTTAAACATGTTGGTTAAACACGTTGGTTAAACATATTGGTGAAACACGTTGGCTGGTTAAACACGTTGGATAGGCTCAATTTAAACAAGGGAAAAAAAACCATCTTGGATCCCGTATTTAACACATGAAACGGAAACATGCATTGATTGGTTGGTTGGTTAAACACGTTGGTTAAACATGTTGGTTAAACACGTTGGTTAAACATAGTGGTGAAACACGTTGGATAGGCTCAATTTAAACAAGCGAAAAAAAAACACATCTTGGATCCCGTATTTAACACATGAAACGGAAACATGCATTGATTGGTTGGTTGGTTAAACATGTTGGTTAAACATATTGGTTAAACACGTTGGCTGGTTAAACACGTCGGATAGGCTCAATTTAAACAAGCGGGAAAAAAAACACATCTTGGATCCCGTATTTAACACATGAAACGGAAACATGCATTGATTTGTTGGTTGGTTTGTTAAACACGTTGGTTGAACATGTTGGTTAAACACGTTGGTTAAACATATTGGTTAAATATGTTGGTTATAAACGTTTGATAGACTCAATTCAAACAAGCGAAAAAAAAAGAGACCTTGAATCCCGTATCAAACACATGAAACGGAAACATTGATTGATTGATTGATTGATTGATTGATTGATTGATTGATTGATTGGTTGGTTGGTTGGTTGGTTGGTTGGTTGGTTGGTTGGTTGGTTGAAATTCAAACACACATAAAACTGCTTAAATAGTGCCAAAACCACATAATTTGATGACCTTGACCTTTGACCTTGTGACTTTCGTCAAGGTCATTGCTCCACAAGGTCATTGCAAAAGACCCTAAGGGTCAAGGACCTTTTGTTAAAGAGTTTTGCCTAAAAATGGCTTTTTAAAAACCATCGATGGGAGTTATGTCCCTTACATGATGGTAAAATCAATATAGTCATAATGTAAAAAAGTTGCCCCTTGAAGTACCAAGCATTTTTCACTGCTTAATTTTTTTGTATCTATAACCGTTCAAGAGTTATAGGGAAATCAAAGACATGTGAAAATCTAAAATGTGACCTTGACCTTTGACCTTGACCTAATTTTCTAAGTTAGGAATCAGGGGACTCAAATAAAAACATTCCAGGGTTATACGGTTAACGGTTTATGAGTTAAAAAAACATACCGACAAATTTATTCCGTAAAGATAGATAACTCCTATAAAATTTATTCGAATCGCTTCGATCCAAATACGCCAAAAATTCCTGAGGATGTAACGAACAATTTGTAAAAAGAATTTTGTCGCTTTCTTATTTTGTTACGAAGGAGATGCACACACATGATAAACAGTGAATAGGGAGATAACTCTTACAAAGAAAATGGTTCGGCTTAGCAGGGTGAAATTTAAAAGCGCATAAACTATACGATACAATATGAAAAAAATCTAAGCGACATATTGCGAAACAAACATTTATCGCAAGAACAAAATTTGGCGGAAGAAAAAAAAAAAAATAATAATAATAATAATAATAATAATAATCAGAACAAATACAATAGGCTTTCCACAGAAAAGTGGAAAGACCTAATAATATGGATAAAACTGGAGTTGTCGTTCGTTTTACGTTGATAGGATAGATAGCACACAACCTACATTCAGTTGTAAGTGGAGGGTTAAAAAAAAAAGGGGGGGGGCAAAAGGGGGTCTCGGGGAGATTTTTTTTCTTTTTTATTAACGGAACAGAATGGTTAAAAAGGTTTTTTACAATATAAATCAATTGCTTTAAAAAAGCAATTGTAGGGGGTCTTTCCCCCTTTAAAATTAATTGAATTTGGGGGGGGGGGGGGGTGTTTGTTTGTTTGTTTGTTTGTTTGTTCGTTTCTGTATGGGGTCTATATTATTGTTACCGGAGAAGTTTCATGTTTAGTTTGGAAAGTTTTTCTTTTATTTTAGGTACAGCGCGCGCGCCACATCACGTGACACGGGTTTATAATAACGAAAAGATAGTCTTTTTATTTCTTTTTAGGTGGGGACTTTGAACAGACAACATGTATAGAGACGGAATAAACACAATGTAATTTCTTTTGTCATTGTAGGAAATTGACAACTTGATGACAGTTCACGGGCAGTGCATGTTTTGGATTTAATTGATCCGGTGTTACTTTAAAACACATTTATTGATTATTTTCTGATATTGTACATTTTTCAGCACCTGTTTGTAACACAGATTAGTATTTCAATCTCGGAGCGGACATTTTATTGTAGGTTTTTACTGAGATTTACGGACCTAGCAAGCGATTTTTAGGGCATTGCCATTTCTTTTGTCTAGGAAAAGCTTTGAGAGATATCTGCACCAAGTTTTTTTATAAACTTTCAGTACATGTATGCCCTGCTGACTGCAAATTTTGAGGTCGATTGTACTTGTAGTTTCAGAGAACATGTGGATTTTTTTTCAGAAGTGACGCAAGAACAATATTGAATTTCGATTTTTCATGAAACATGATTTATTGATCATGATCATGATTGATTGATTGATTGATTGATTGATTGATTGATCGATTGATTGGTTGGTTGGTTAAACACGTTGCTTAAACATGTTGCTTAAACACGTTGGTTAAACACATTGGATAGGCTCAAAATTGGATCCCGTATTTAACGCATGAAACGGAAACATGTATTGATTGATTGATTGGTTGGTTGGTTGGTTAAACACGTTGATTAAACACGTTGGTTAAACATGTTGGTTAAACACGTTGGTTAAACATATTGGTGAAACACGTTGGCTGGTTAAACACGTTGGATAGGCTCAATTTAAACAAGGGAAAAAAAACCATCTTGGATCCCGTATTTAACACATGAAACGGAAACATGCATTGATTGGTTGGTTGGTTAAACACGTTGGTTAAACATGTTGGTTAAACACGTTGGTTAAACATAGTGGTGAAACACGTTGGATAGGCTCAATTTAAACAAGCGAAAAAAAAACACATCTTGGATCCCGTATTTAACACATGAAACGGAAACATGCATTGATTGGTTGGTTGGTTAAACATGTTGGTTAAACATATTGGTTAAACACGTTGGCTGGTTAAACACGTCGGATAGGCTCAATTTAAACAAGCGGGAAAAAAAACACATCTTGGATCCCGTATTTAACACATGAAACGGAAACATGCATTGATTTGTTGGTTGGTTTGTTAAACACGTTGGTTGAACATGTTGGTTAAACACGTTGGTTAAACATATTGGTTAAATATGTTGGTTATAAACGTTGATAGACTCAATTCAAACAAGCGAAAAAAAAAGAGACCTTGAATCCCGTATCAAACACATGAAACGGAAACATTGATTGATTGATTGATTGATTGATTGATTGATTGATTGATTGATTGGTTGGTTGGTTGGTTGGTTGGTTGGTTGGTTGGTTGGTTGGTTGAAATTCAAACACACATAAAACTGCTTAAATAGTGCCAAAACCACATAATTTGATGACCTTGACCTTTGACCTTGTGACTTTCGTCAAGGTCATTGCTCCACAAGGTCATTGCAAAAGACCCTAAGGGTCAAGGACCTTTTGTTAAAGAGTTTTGCCTAAAAATGGCTTTTTAAAAACCATCGATGGGAGTTATGTCCCTTACATGATGGTAAAATCAATATAGTCATAATGTAAAAAAGTTGCCCCTTGAAGTACCAAGCATTTTTCACTGCTTAATTTTTTTGTATCTATAACCGTTCAAGAGTTATAGGGAAATCAAAGACATGTGAAAATCTAAAATGTGACCTTGACCTTTGACCTTGACCTAATTTTCTAAGTTAGGAATCAGGGGACTCAAATAAAAACATTCCAGGGTTATACGGTTAACGGTTTATGAGTTAAAAAAACATACCGACAAATTTATTCCGTAAAGATAGATAACTCCTATAAAATTTATTCGAATCGCTTCGATCCAAATACGCCAAAAATTCCTGAGGATGTAACGAACAATTTGTAAAAAGAATTTTGTCGCTTTCTTATTTTGTTACGAAGGAGATGCACACACATGATAAACAGTGAATAGGGAGATAACTCTTACAAAGAAAATGGTTCGGCTTAGCAGGGTGAAATTTAAAAGCGCATAAACTATACGATACAATATGAAAAAAATCTAAGCGACATATTGCGAAACAAACATTTATCGCAAGAACAAAATTTGGCGGAAGAAAAAAAAAAAAATAATAATAATAATAATAATAATAATAATCAGAACAAATACAATAGGCTTTCCACAGAAAAGTGGAAAGACCTAATAATATGGATAAAACTGGAGTTGTCGTTCGTTTTACGTTGATAGGATAGATAGCACACAACCTACATTCAGTTGTAAGTGGAGGGTTAAAAAAAAAAGGGGGGGGCAAAAGGGGGTCTCGGGGAGATTTTTTTTCTTTTTTATTAACGGAACAGAATGGTTAAAAAGGTTTTTTACAATATAAATCAATTGCTTTAAAAAAGCAATTGTAGGGGGTCTTTCCCCTTTAAAATTAATTGAATTTGGGGGGGGGGGGGGGGTGTTTGTTTGTTTGTTTGTTTGTTTGTTCGTTTCTGTATGGGGTCTATATTATTGTTACCGGAGAAGTTTCATGTTTAGTTTGGAAAGTTTTTCTTTTATTTTAGGTACAGCGCGCGCGCCACATCACGTGACACGGGTTTATAATAACGAAAAGATAGTCTTTTTATTTCTTTTTAGGTGGGGACTTTGAACAGACAACATGTATAGAGACGGAATAAACACAATGTAATTTCTTTTGTCATTGTAGGAAATTGACAACTTGATGACAGTTCACGGGCAGTGCATGTTTTGGATTTAATTGATCCGGTGTTACTTTAAAACACATTTATTGATTATTTTCTGATATTGTACATTTTTCAGCACCTGTTGTAACACAGATTAGTATTTCAATCTCGGAGCGGACATTTTATTGTAGGTTTTTACTGAGATTTACGGACCTAGCAAGCGATTTTTAGGGCATTGCCATTTCTTTTGTCTAGGAAAAGCTTTGAGAGATATCTGCACCAAGTTTTTTTATAAACTTTCAGTACATGTATGCCCTGCTGACTGCAAATTTTGAGGTCGATTGTACTTGTAGTTTCAGAGAACATGTGGATTTTTTTTCAGAAGTGACGCAAGAACAATATTGAATTTCGATTTTTCATGAAACATGATTTATTGATCATGATCATGATTGATTGATTGATTGATTGATTGATTGATTGATCGATTGATTGGTTGGTTGGTTAAACACGTTGCTTAAACATGTTGCTTAAACACGTTGGTTAAACACATTGGATAGGCTCAAAATTGGATCCCGTATTTAACGCATGAAACGGAAACATGTATTGATTGATTGATTGGTTGGTTGGTTGGTTAAACACGTTGATTAAACACGTTGGTTAAACATGTTGGTTAAACACGTTGGTTAAACATATTGGTGAAACACGTTGGCTGGTTAAACACGTTGGATAGGCTCAATTTAAACAAGGGAAAAAAAACCATCTTGGATCCCGTATTTAACACATGAAACGGAAACATGCATTGATTGGTTGGTTGGTTAAACACGTTGGTTAAACATGTTGGTTAAACACGTTGGTTAAACATAGTGGTGAAACACGTTGGATAGGCTCAATTTAAACAAGCGAAAAAAAAACACATCTTGGATCCCGTATTTAACACATGAAACGGAAACATGCATTGATTGGTTGGTTGGTTAAACATGTTGGTTAAACATATTGGTTAAACACGTTGGCTGGTTAAACACGTCGGATAGGCTCAATTTAAACAAGCGGGAAAAAAAACACATCTTGGATCCCGTATTTAACACATGAAACGGAAACATGCATTGATTTGTTGGTTGGTTTGTTAAACACGTTGGTTGAACATGTTGGTTAAACACGTTGGTTAAACATATTGGTTAAATATGTTGGTTATAAACGTTTGATAGACTCAATTCAAACAAGCGAAAAAAAAAGAGACCTTGAATCCCGTATCAAACACATGAAACGGAAACATTGATTGATTGATTGATTGATTGATTGATTGATTGATTGATTGATTGGTTGGTTGGTTGGTTGGTTGGTTGGTTGGTTGGTTGGTTGGTTGAAATTCAAACACACATAAAACTGCTTAAATAGTGCCAAAACCACATAATTTGATGACCTTGACCTTTGACCTTGTGACTTTCGTCAAGGTCATTGCTCCACAAGGTCATTGCAAAAGACCCTAAGGGTCAAGGACCTTTTGTTAAAGAGTTTTGCCTAAAAATGGCTTTTTAAAAACCATCGATGGGAGTTATGTCCCTTACATGATGGTAAAATCAATATAGTCATAATGTAAAAAAGTTGCCCCTTGAAGTACCAAGCATTTTTCACTGCTTAATTTTTTTGTATCTATAACCGTTCAAGAGTTATAGGGAAATCAAAGACATGTGAAAATCTAAAATGTGACCTTGACCTTTGACCTTGACCTAATTTTCTAAGTTAGGAATCAGGGGACTCAAATAAAAACATTCCAGGGTTATACGGTTAACGGTTTATGAGTTAAAAAAACATACCGACAAATTTATTCCGTAAAGATA